>NC_046157.1:76952633-77177633 GCF_011064425.1 Rattus rattus | reverse complement strand
CCCAAGAACACAGAAGTTGATGGCCATGCTCAGACAATGTATTTTATTCCCCGATATTGAGGCGGCAATACAAAACTACCATCTGTTCAGGGTGTGCATTCAATTTTAAATCATTTCGCCAGTCACAATGTTTTTCCAATCAAATCAAGCAAGCCAAAGAATAACCTAAAGCTTTACTTCCCAAATAGGGAATAAAAACAATATAAACCATTATAATCAGAGCACAGGTATTGTAATGTTTAATTATACGACTGTAAGTAAGTAGAGTAGTTGTCTGGAGTATGGTTCTCTGAAGCGTAAGTTGAAATAGATGGGGCAAAGACACTCAAACGCTCTTTCATCTCAGAAATCTCACAATCATATGTGCAGTGACAAAAGGAGATATAATATGAGGAGAAAATGCTCACAGGCGTTGACAAAGAGGAGACCTAGGGTGAAATCTACATTTAGATAGCAGACTGCATATATTTTTGGGAATATTCCTTGAGTTTAACTTAACTCAGCTTTAAAATGATAATAATCGCTAAAATTGAAATAAGATCCAATATAAATATGTTCCTGAAATCATGTATGAAAACCGTCTCCCACAGAATACAAAAATTGAGTACAATACATAAACAGAAGGAAAAATTAAGTCATCTCCAAATTACATCTCCCATTTCAGTCCTACAAACTTAAAATCTATGGTGATGTTACTTTAAGAACAAAGGAAATATATAAAATGATGGAAGAAAAAAAAGAGGAAAAGAGGCAGGCATGAAAAAAGGTTGTCTTTTAAATTCTGGAAAAGAAATATCTTTTCTTAATATGAAATGACTATATTCAATCATGGTCATAGAAGAATATGTAGAACATATGGAAAGCTACATACTATCAAAATTAAATTGTCAGCAGCTGGATATGAAAAGTATGACCACAGAAGGAACAACCATAAGCGGCATAAAAGCATTCAATAGGTGTCTGCCCTGGAACATGAGCACATTAAAGGATAGGATCAATCATTAAGATGTCAAACTCACAAGAGCCACGAAAAGATGAAAAGTATTGCATAATTTCCAGAGATGCTGATGAAAGTGTGTCCATGGAGGCTCTACCAAATCCCATTTGCATCTTGACTCCAACACTGAATTTGTATAATATAGCTTTGGAATAGTGTTCTTTTAATATCCTGTCAAATGAATGCCATTGCTTGCCAAGGATGGGCAATATTACCTACCTCCTGAGTGAATATATCCCCAGCCAGAAAACCATGTGAACAACACTAATTTTAATTTGTAAGCCTAGGTCTGATTTTTGTCTAAGTGATGTCCCTTATGATAGAAGAATGAATTTATACTACTTCCACATAGTATTCATTCAATAGGTAGTAGGCTTATTTTCTATTAAAGCTTCATCATAAAACAGGTAAATAGAAACGGTGAAACTGAAGGCACAACCACACTTATCAGAGAGTCCATCTTAAGGAAATGGAAAGCCATTGGAAGGGGTGAGCCTGACTTCATAATGCTCTTGAAGTTTTCCTAATCAAAAACAATTGTGTGGGGGGAAAATGTATTGTCAGATTCAACCAACAGGGTACAGCGAGGTCACCACAGCTGTGATATGAGGACCAGCTATGTCTGGGGTTGGCAACACATGCATCAGCATCATTCACATGGTGCTGGTTTGACAGTCAAGAAAGTTCCAAGAGTGAGGAGGTCATGGGAGCTGAGCTGAGTTCCAGAAGGATGTGGAGGCAGCAGGGTCTAATTCTTTACAAGGAGGCACTGAGAGGTCTTTCTGTGAAACTATGAAGGTGAAGCCCTAGTTGCTTTGGAGAACACATGCTGTTGGAAACGCTGAAACTATGGGATATCGTCTCAGGAAAGCTGTGTGCATGGAGAGAAGACAATCAGATAAGAGGTGGTGTATGCCTCAGGTGGTAGAGTATAGGATTCCCATCCCCTTTGGTGCCCAGGTAATTCCATCAAGAAGCTCATATGGCATCCTAGAACTGTTGGGTTTGGTGGTTACTTGCAGGGTTTGCTCTTGCTGCACTCTTGTCCTTCCTTCCTATGCTCCCCTGCCCTTTCTTTTGGAATAGGATATTTATACCATATCATTGCATAGCACAAGTATATAACCTTATTTTCAAGAGGCCCACAGATAGCAAATTGCCATACCCCTCAGAAAAATCTTGTATTTTTACTTTTTAAGTTCAGGAACTGTTAAAGGTCATGGAGACTTGAGAGACAGTCTAATTGCATTTTGTATAATGAGGTCAAAATATTATTTTTAGGAGTCAGGAGTAGAATGTTGACATTTTGTACTTATGCATTTGGGTGTCTAGTTGATGAAAGGGGACTTATGATAGCTAAGTTTGATGATCACATCTGTAATCCAAGAATAAGCTGCAGAATCATTATGGAAATACAACTTTGGTCATATCTATGAGAGTATTTTCAGAGAAGTTTAACTGAAGAGGGATGTAAGCCCTACTATAACTATGAGTAACACCGTTTCTCAGTCTGGAGTTCCAGACGGAATGAAAGGGAGAACCTATCCTGATCACCTATATTCTCCTCTCTCTTTCTGAGTGCAGCTCAGACTCAAGTCAACACACTTTCTCTTTGTGGGAGTTTGTATTCCTCGAACTGTGAGCCAAAAAAAAAAAAAAAACTTCCTTACATGACTTTTGTCAGCAATTTTGTCAGAGAAATGGTAAATTTACTAAGATGCTGGGCTATGCACTATCACAAAACATCAGAGCAGCAGTAACAGTGTACAATCAGTTTCCCACAGATTCTGTTACTTCTTGGGACATAGGAAAAATATGGAAACTTTTTTTAGTGTTACCCATCACATATCAGTATATATTTTTATAACTAAATGTATACTGATTATTACTTTAAGGTTGTTTTATTTTACTTTATTGCTATGTTTTAATCCTTTTTACAATCCAGTCTTCATCCTTCTCCCAGTCTGCCCCCACTTCCCCATCCCATACCTCCTCCTCCTCACCTCTAGCCTCCAAAAGGATGTCCCCACCCCCAACTCACCAGACATCTACACTCCACAGGGCCTCAAATCTCTCCAGGGTTAGGTGCATCTTCTCTCACTGAGGCCAGACCAGGCAGTCCTCTACTGTATATGCATCGGGGACCACATATCAGCTTGTGTATGCTGCCTGGTGGGTGGCTCATTGTCTGAGAGATCTCAAGAGTCCAGGTCGGTTGAGATTCTTGGTCTTCCCTTGGGCAACCCTCCTCCTCAGCTTCTGGCTTTTCACCAATTCAACCACAGGGGTCCCTAGCTTCTGTCCATTGACTGGGTGTATCTGCTAGGCTCCTGTCTGCAAACAGACCACAGCATTGGTTACAGTGTCAGACCCTGTGGCCTCCCTTTGAGGTGGATCCCAATTAGGAGCTGTCACTGGACCTCCTGTCTCTAATGTTCTTCTCCATTTTTGTCTCTGCATTTCCTTCAGAAAGGCATAATTCCGAGTCAGAGCTTTTGACTGTGGGATGGCAACCCCATCCCTCTGCTTGATCTCTTGTCTTTCTACTGGAGGTAGAATCTACAAGTTCCCTCTTCCCACTGTAGAGCATCCAAGTTCCCTCCCTTTTGAGTCCTGAGAGTCTCTAACCTCCCAGGTCTCTGGTACATTCTAGAGTGTCACCCTATTTCCTACCTCCGAAAGTTACCTGTTTCCATTCTTCCTGCTGGCCCTCAGGACTACTGTCCTGTCCCTCCCCAATACCTGATCATGTTCCCTCTCAATTTTGATGTAATTTTTATTTTAAAAAAGTACCTATACTAAATCCTTTATTTTCCTTACAAGATGATTCACACAGTGTTAAAGAACCTGTGAAATTATCATTGTTAAATTACTTTCAGTAACAAATTCATCAAATTCATCAGCTTAAAATATCATCTTTAATATCATGAGGATAAACACTTTTATAAATTATGTGCCAAAAAAGCTGAAAGAAAATAAATAGAACAAAAACATGTTTTCAGTTTCACTGAAACTGTTAAATGAAAATACTTTCTGCTTATTAAAAAAGAAATTAGAAAATACAACAAAAATGATAGTTTCCTTTAAACTTTTACCATTCACAGTGAATCATTGCTCCTCTCTTCATCAGAGCTCATGTATATATCAAATGCATAGTTTTCAATATAATATAAAAGAAATTCCATTTTTCATTGCATCATATTATAGACATTGTATCTTTCATATTCCATTACCACGATGAATGTTCAAGAAAAACAACTTATCGGGAGAGAAAATTTATTTTGCCTCATGATGTTAAAGGCTTTGCCAATCATGTCAAATAGTCTGTGACAGCACAGCACAGCTCATATCATGGCAGTAAGTTGTTAGAAAGATGGAGAGGCTAAAGGGAAGGGAAACATGTATGTTGTGGATTTTTAAATTTCTATTCATTATTCCACCATTATCCAGCCTGTGTGTTAGTGCTTTCCACATTCAGTTAGTCTACTCTCAGTTAAACCTCTCTTGACCCTCGTACTCAGAGGTATGCCTTCTTAATATCTTAGATGCTTCTCAATCCAGTCATGTTAACAATCAAAATTAACCATCACAAATCCATTGAAAACCAAATACATTATCTTAAATTGTAGCATTGGACCCTGGCCTGCACAGAACCCATGTCCATACCTTCATGCCAAATTCATCCTGTCCGTCTTTAAGAGTATCTATGTTAACTGCGCTAATATTGGTCCAAAAATCTTCTATGAGAATGATGACAAAGCCTTGGCTATTGGTATTCATCAAAATGAATGTGTATTTCTCCAAATATATTACAGAATACTATTCTGATTTCCAAATAGAAATAGCCAAATTTCAAGGAAATGTAAGAGAAAATCAAGATCAAAACTCAGTGAGGCTACATTGAAGTCCTAAAGCTCCATATTCAACATTCAGGGATCATCTCAAGGTAGCACAACATAAACTCTAAAGTTTTGAACTCCTTTTCTTCATAGCCCATATGTCTTTTTTTTTCCACAGCTTTCCTGTGTCTCTCCATGATGCCAATAACTTTGTGGAGTCTGAATTTGGGGTCCACTTGCCACAAGTCATGCAGTACCCTCCAGGACTACTTATTGTACATCACTGCAATGACACATATGTCCTTGGCCTTGCAGGGCTCCTTTTGGAGTATGGATGAAAGTTTCCATGACCTTGTATGTCTTATATGATGCGTATCTGGACACCTAGCATCGCAGGTGACAGCAAGTTCTACCAGCATCTCAAGATACCTAGGCAATGTCTGCAGCACCCCTGAGGGGCAGAACAATGAATGAAATGTATGAAACATATGACATAAGATTATGCAAGCCAATCTCTTAGGTGCCCTTTGCAATGCATGTCTTTAAAGTTCTTATGACCATCTGCTACATATGTGCCTGGCACCTTGGTCCAGCCCGTGTATGCTCCTTGGTTGGTGGTTCAGTCCCTGAGAACTCCCAGGTGTCCAGGTTAGTTGGCACTATTATTCATCCTGTGGAGTTCCTATTCCCTTCAGGGTCTTAAATCCTTCCCACAACTCCTAAGAGTCTCTGACCTCTATCCAATATTTGTCTGTGGCTATCTGCATCTGTTTCAATCAACTGCTGGGTAGAAGTTCTCAGAGGGCAGTTGTACTAGGCTCCTGTCTCTAAACATAACAGAGAATCATTAATAGTGTCTTGGGTTGGTGTTTGCCCTTAGGATGGGTCTCAAGTTGTGCCATTTATTGGTTGGCCATTTCTTCCATCTCAACTCCATTTTTGTGATCTCCTCTAAACAGGTGCCCAGCCTACACTGCATTGCTTGACTCTCTTCTTGTTTGTCACAGTGTTACAATGTGTTCATCTATGACTCTCAAAACAAAGTTAACAAAAAGTATTGTTTGTCTTTTCACTCTTTATTGTCATCCTCAAGGACAAAGAGCAATGTCCTATTAATTAGTGGTAGTGTGTCTCTTTTATAAATAAACAATATTGACAATTGACAGTTCCCACTCTATTCATCTCTTGTATTTTGATGTAGAGTGTGCTTTTAAGACATGAGGTAAAAATATTTTAAGAGTTAAGATTTACCTAATTATAATTTATAACAAACTACTTTTAAAGGGACAAAATTATATTCTATTTCATCCAGAGTCTTACCAGTTTTTCTGTATATTTTTCATAAAAAAGCAGGTAGGAAAAGTTACATAACTAATTCAGTAAATTTTAACACCCAATAAGCCACAACTTCTGACATCCTACATTATAGGGATTGCAGCTGGGCACAACAAGACTATAATAAGAAGCATCCCCATAAGTTCTTCTCTGCAGGATGCTTGGAACACTCATGTTCCACAGCACACCCTTTTGTGGTTATTTAAGAATAACTAAACATTTAACTATGTATAATTAACATAATTAAGAAGTTAAAATAGAATAGTAAACATATATATGGTGTAAGCATAATTGTTTTACTTAATAAGTGCATATTCTAGAGAAGCCTTCATTTTAATTGAGATTATAGATGTGAGTCATCAAGGATTTGAATCAAGGAAGGTAAAATAGGTCAGAGAAATGAACACTACAAAGTCTTGAAAGTAAAAAATGTAAGCATAAATTAAAAACATTTGAAAGTTTGCAGAAAGAAGAAAGGTGTTTTGAAATGCTCTCTGAGCCTGACAATTCTTCTGAAAAATGAAAAGAGCAGTACATTACAAATCCTGTGTCTACCTCTACTCACATCTCACAGTAAGTTAGTCCAATGCTCTTGTTAACAAACATGCTATGAAGTGTACACATTCTTATATTATCACTAATGTAATCATTGAGTTTATAACACTTACAAAATAATAAATAATAACTCAAGCTGTTAAGTCCTTGGCAATGATTTATCATCATCATCATCATCATCATCATCATCATCATCATCATGCTAATTTAGCAATGGACATAGGACTAAAGCACAAATATATTCTAGATTCTGTTCTTTTCATAACAGAAAAATGAAGCACCTGGGCTTTTAAAGTGAATTGCACCAAAAACATGCTATTTTTTTATACTAAAGTGCTTCAAAGAAAATAAATAATTTCCAAAGCCTCTTTAGTCACCAAGTTGCTCTTACACAAGAGGAATGTGATGAGTTAAGTGTAAATGCATAAGAAACATGTGGATTGAATTTTCTTTAAAAATACACAAGGGCTTAAAAATTAAGGAGAAGAAGTGTTTGGCACAATGCATTTTTGGTGAAGCCAAACCAAAAGCATTTGAGACAGTTTCAGATTGTAGTATGACCTTCAGCGTTTCTGGTTTCTGGGTAATAAATCTTTCTAAAAGTTAATGCTATCTTTAGGAGAATACAAATACTAAACCCTGCATCAGGTGTGGCTCTGAATGAAGACCATTTTAAGGGTCTGTACTGAGTTTCTTCCTCTCTTTTTAAAAGTAATTTCTCATCCTAAACTTTCGAACAAATGCCCACCACATGTGTCATGCAGTGTGTCTATTTCATTATTTCTTCATGATGTTTCTATTTCACGTAGTATAAGAGACAACATCTGAATGTGTGTAAGAAAAATGTCAAACCTCCCCTAGTGGTAGGATTAATTTAACCACAACTTGTGCTCTCAGATTGATTCAAATGAATTCTGAACTTGAATTATATTTTTTAAATACTTTTTGGTCTTGCTTAATACTCAGCAGGCAGTGTGATGGTTCTCCCAGTCACCTTGGGACATGCCTACCTGTCCTCTTAAGTCTGTATCCAAGATTGTGAGGTGAAAGGTGTTCTACCCCAGTCACTAAGCTGCAGAGATAAGAAAGCGAGGCCATTGCTTTCTCTAATTCCTTTAGTAGGCTCTTCCATCAGGGTTGAGAGGAATTTAGTATTTTAAACAAAAACAGTGGCTGGAGGGAGCTCAAAAACAGTGTGCTGCTTCCACGCAGAAGGCTCTTGGTCCTCTGCCCCATGAGAGCTACTGTGCTTCACGTTTATAACCTTTGTTACTCACCTACTGACCAAAAGCTTAAGTGCTAGTTAGAATTTTTGAAAGCAGTATTTACTCAATAAATATGTGCTGAAGAAAGAAAAATGTACTTAAAATGATACTTAAAACATAACCACATGTATCTCCATTCTATAGCCATTACTCCTTGAAGCATCCAAATTCTGTGAAAGGAAGGATGGCCATTTAAATCCATCCATGTGCTTATCCTTGAAAATTGTTAATATGATTCATATAATTTTTACAGATTCAGATAAGGATGCATATAGTAAAAAAGAGTATATATTATCTAGATGGGGTCAATGTAACTGAAGGCTTCAAGAGTTTTAACCTAGTGGACACACACACACACACACACACACACACACACACACACACAGTGATAACAGATGAATCAACATACAGAGCAGAAGTTAAAATCAGAGTAACCCCAAGCAGATTTGGCATGGCCTCACTGGCTCTGTGATAGAATGCCCCACACACAAAGACTACAGAGGCTACTGGGAGTTAAAGACAACTGCGAGCAGACAAACATCAAACTGACAATGCCTCAGCGACACAACACGAGTCAAAACTCACAGTGAATTTTGAGCTGTAGGCCCTTCAGTATCTATATTTTAGCCATTTGCAAAGACTGAAACATAGAGCAGAGAAATCACCAAGTTAGTCATGAGATAAATCACTTTGCTGCATTGCGTTTCAGCATTATTAGGAAATTAATAATCCAATCTGTTTGGTATATTGGTTCTTCATTTTGGATTAGGTTACTATTTACCAATGACTATAGCGTACCGTGCATTCCACAGGCATTTCTGGAAAAATCTTTCCAAATATCACTCTCTGCAAAATATTCTTTACTAAGTTTTGAGAAATAAAATATTTACAAAAATCTATTTGGGTTTGGATGAAGAGAACAGCAAATCCTTTTGATCATTTGATAACATCCATGAGATGAGTTTGTTTTTTAAGAATATCCATCCAATGGAAAAAAGATAGCATTTTCAGCAAATGGTGCTGGTTCAACTGGAGGGCAACATGTAGAAGAATGCAGATCGATCCATGCTTATCACCCTGTACAAAGCTTAAGTCCAAGTGGATCAAGGACCTCCACATCAAACCAGACACACTCAAACTAATAGAAGAAAAACTAGGGAAGCATCTGGAACACATGGCACTGGAAAAAATTTCCTGAACAAAACCCCAATGGCTTATGCTCTAAGATCAAGAATCGACAAATGGGATCTCATAAAACTGCAAAGCTTCTGTAAGGCAAAGGACACTGTGGTTAGGACAAAATGGCAACCAACAGATTGGGAAAAGATCTTTACCAATCCTACAATAGATAGAGGCCTTATATCCAAAATATACAAAGAACTCAAAAAGTTAGACCGCAGGGAGACAAATAACCCTATTAAAAAATGGGGTTCAGAGCTAAACAAAGAATTCACAGCTGAGGAATGCCGAATGGCTGAGAAACACCTAAAGAAATGTTCAACATCGTTAGTCATCAGGGAAATGCAAATCAAAACAACCCTGAGATTTCACCTCACACCAGTGAGAATGGCTAAGATCAAAAACTCAGGTGACAGCAAATGCTGGCGAGGATGCGGAGAAAGAGGAACACTCCTCCATTGTTGGTGGGGTTGCAGACTGGTACAACCATTCTGGAAATCAGTCTGGAGGTTCCTCAGAAAATTGGACATTGAACTGCCTGAGGATCCAGCTATACCTCTCTTGGGCATATACCCAAAAGATGCCCCAACATATAAAAAAGACACGTGCTCCACTATGTTCATCGTAGCCTTATTTATAATAGCCAGAAGCTGGAAAGAACCCAGATGCCCTTCAACAGAGGAATGGATACAGAAAATGTGGTACATCTACACAATGGAATATTACTCAGCTATCAAAAAACAATGACTTTATGAAATTGTAGGCAAATGGTTGGAACTGGAAAATATCATCCTGAGTGAGCTAACCCAATCACAGAAAGACATACATGGTATGCACTCATTGATAAGTGGCTATTAGCCCAAATGCTTGAATTACCCTAGATGCCTAGAACAAATGAAACTCAAGACGGATGATCAAAATGTGAATGCTTCACCCTTCTTTAAAAGGGGAACAAGAATACCCTTTGGCAGGGAAGAAGAGAGAGGCAAAGATTAAAAACAGAGACTGAAGGGATACCCATTCAGAGCCTGCCCCCACATGTGGCCCATATATATATACAGCCACCCAATTAGACAAGATGGATGAAGCAAAGAAGTGCAGAAGTGTAGATCGCCCTGAGAGACACAGCCAGAATACAGCAAATACAGAGGCGTAATGCCAGCAGCAAACCACTGAACTGAGAATAGGACCCCGCTGAAGGAATCAGAGAAAGAACTGAAGAACTTGAAGGCTCTAGACCCCATATGTACAACAATGCCAAGCAACCAGAGCTTCCAGGACCAAGCCACTACCTAAAGACTATACATGGACTGACCCTGACTCTGACCTCATAGGTAGCAATGAATATCCTAGTAAGAGCACCAGTGGAAGGGGAAGCCCTGGGTCCCATAAGACTGAACCCCAGTGAACTAGATTGTTGGGGTGAGGGGTGGCAATGGGGGAGGGTGGGGAGGGAACACCCACAAGGAAGGGGAGGGGGGAGGGGGATGTTTGCCCGGAAACCGGGAAAGGGAATAACACTCGAAATGTATATAAGAAATATTCAAGTTAATAAAAAAAAATTCATGATAAAAAAAAAGAATATTTTAAAGAAACAGTTTTCATCCTGCACATGGAGGACCTAAACTGTTTGTATAGTACCTGGAAGTCTTGTTACACTACAGACTCTGCTTCAGGAGATGGAGTAGGAAGCTAAAATCTCTTCATTCCTGCTGAGTTTTGCTTACTCATTATTTTGACCATGAGCAAATTTCTTCAGCTCATAAATTGTCTCATTTATAGAATGGATGAGTGTAAGTTAGATTGAGGATATATGGGAGTGTTTGTTCCCCCTATTCCCACATCCCCTTGGCTCAAATTCCACCGTGTTCTTGACATAGTCCATCATACTCCACATTCTACATGAAATGCCAACCATACTTTTTTCTCCTTAGTTGCTGAAACTTGGAGGAAACCATCAAAGCAACAAATCCAGAGAATTAAATCCCAGGAAGACTGACAGTAGAGGTCACAAACCTTTGTTCTTCCTTCAGGACCTTCAGAGAGAACCAGGCTCACCCCAGTACTGAATTCCAGTTGTTCTTTCTCTGTCCCATGTCACTCACCTCTTGTCATTTTTGTTGCCTCAGATCACCTTTCCCATAAACCAGCTTTTCATAAACCCTTCCTTCAAACTCTGCTTTCCGAATGACTGATTCATTAGCATGTTTTGCAGTACCATACAGACAAGAAACTTTTGGCTGGTAGCGTAGTTTTAAAAGCAAAATTATATGGAGAAAACAGTAATTTTGGAGTCTGTTGAATGAGCTACTGTCTTTCATGGTGGCTCTCTTAGTATGCATAACTATAACTGTCTCTTCCTATATACATGCTGTAATACTGCCTTTGTTCTGTTTCATGCTGAAGGAATTATATCACTGGTGGAAGTTGTTGAGGTCTCAAAAGTCCTTGGCCACTTTGAGTTCATTCTCCCTGCTCCCTACTTGGGGTTCCAGAAGTGAGCACTCAGCTGCCATTCCCACTGTCATATCTCATGCTTGTTGCCATGCTTCCCAGCATATGATGATAATAAACTTGTATCCCTCTTGACCTATAAGCCTCAAACAAACCCCTCTTTCTATTAGTGTCCTTGGTCCTGGAGTTTATCATAACATCAAACAAATAGCTAATATCCATACTTGAAAAATTAATAAAGCTTGACATGGAATGAAAACTTTTCTGAGGGGTGTAAAGGCATTCTGCTGTACAGAATGCATTTCGTCTGTGTGAAAGTCTCTAGACCAGATTGGAATTTGTGAAGAGTCTCTGTACCTCCTGTAACATCTCACCTCACTGCTGATTCTTGACTTCTGTCACACTTGTTCATGTAGGTATTACATGAAGCCTGCACACTCTGTAATTGGCAGCTTGGGGATGTGACGTTGGTACTGTTCAGGTGCTTCGTCTTTGTAGGCTAATATTGTGAACCGAAAAGATAAAATAAATTTCAAAAATATACATACTGTGGATAAAGTTTACCCAGAACATAATACAGCTGCCCATTAGTATCAAACCCCAACTTTAAGTAAATAATACATCTTATTTAAGATTGACCTGGTTTTGGTGGTGTCTTACCTTCTTTTGTAATTCTGGGAATAGAGTAGAGTGTTTTAAGCATTCTGTACAAGTCCTCTTTCACTGAGGCCAGGTCTCTTCTGGCTGTTTTGATATACTATGCCAGACTTAGTTGGCACACAGTTATAATCCCTGCATTTGAGATACGGAGGTACAGCCCAGTGAGTTCCAGTAAGACTGAAAGTAATAGAGTTACCCTCTCTCAAAAGTAAATAAATACATAAATCTCAAAAAAACCCTAGAATTTTAAAGTCAATCACCAAACCCCTGATGAATGCTACCTAATGTCTTAGATGAGGTTCTCAGCCCCTAACTACAGATTAGTGAAAACCCAATGTAAGATCAAGTATGGGTTTAAACTTGTTTGAAGGCCTGTTGAGTAACCAGTAGATAGGTTATATCTGCTTACATTCAGCTATCTATGAGAAGGGGCCTACTCTAAGGTTACAGCACCATCACAGTTAAACATCTGCTCATGTAGTTACCAGTAAAAAGAAAAAAAATGATAAAAGTTCTGCCACCAACTCCAGAAAGTCAAACTAAACCTTTGACATAATAATTTATGGCAAAAATGTCTTAGGAACTTTTTATAACAAAAACATGTGCAAACAAGTTTATTACATGCTTGGGTGAAAAACCATAGGTACTCAGCTAATCAAAGAGAGGCAACATTTTTGTCTGTTGACTTTCTCTTTTCCTGTACAGTAATGAGAGTCAGTAAAGTTTCATCCTCCTGAACCTTTTAGTTGACGGATTTCTCAAGTAGTGTTCATACACCTTTCCCAGTAAGCACTGCCTTCCCTCTTGTTTTAGCTTTGATTAGTTGTCAGGGACTAACTAATTAGTTTTCTAGGTTGTCATTATCTCAGGTGAGGTAGAGCATGACATTTCCGTAATTGCCTTTACAAGTACATGGAATAACATGACAGCAAGGTATACATCACGCTTGGCCAATGTGTGTCTTTATCCCCATCCCTGCAATGGCTGTATTCAGAAACATAATGTGTCCTGGACCTTTCACTTCAGGAATACTGAAGCTTGATAAAGCTCTGTAGGGAATATCTCTTCATTGGTACATCCAACCATCTTCCTGAGGGCATCTACCTCAGTTCTATCTGATTTAACATGAATAAATCTAAGATCTGGAATAAAACTTTTATTTGAGAAAGAAGCAGAACTTCAACTTTGTGAACTGTCAAATTCCATATGCAAGGTGACTCTTATCTAATTGATTCCATTTAAAACAGAACCACTTATCTCAGGGAAATGAACTTGAATGAAATTGTAAGTAGGTAAGAGGATGAATAGGCATGCTATGGCTAATTGATGTGAAACATAATCATTTTATCAGACAAGGAATGCACAGTGAATAAATATGAATAGTTAGAATCTTTCATAACATTTCCCAAGACATAATAGGCATTTCTACACATTTCATCTGTATATATTATATCTAAAGGCTCTAAGAAAAATCCTAGAATCACAAAATGTCAGAAGAGGAATGACCTCAAAGAACATTTAATTCCATCATTTGTCCTGCTGTCCTCTGCTTTGTCCAGGGGAAGCTAAATAACATTGAACTTGCACATCAGCATCTGAAGCACAGACAGCTTATGCCTGGTCCTTGGTAGAGCCTTCCATTCTCACCTTCTCATGAATGCAATGAAGATGATAAAATAGTATACAACAGCCATACCAATGGATAAATAGTGTGTGTGTGTGTGTGTGTGTGTGTGTGTGTGTGTGTGTGTGTGTGTGTGTGTCTGACTGTCTGTCTGTCTGATCTTAGACAAATTTTTCATACACGGAAAGTGCAATATTTTATGATTTAGCCACAGTTCATCCCAAATATAATCTATGGAATCACTGATTGACATCAGAAATGTAAAGGTAACTATTATGTTTCCTGACCTCAAGGTACTAAAAAGCCCGAGAGCAATGTCAGACTACTGCAAACTCCACTGAGGTAAGAATGAACATATGTTCGCAAAGCAATGACTGGATGAACCAATATAAACAAAGGGTAGGAACCAAAGTACAGTAAATGAAATTTAAGGAGCTTTCTTTCTTCAGCAAACCAAAGCTACAGAACAGATGTAACAAGGAGGTAAAAGCCATTGTTATGATTGTGGACTTGAGGAAAGTCTCAGATCCCTTCGGAACGTACATATTAATCACCAGTGTAAAAGAGTGGCCAGACTGTGATCAACGAAGGATATTTTTATTTTTTGAACTTTTCTCACTGTGACAAAATGTCAAACATAAGCAACTTAAAAATAAATTTATTTTGACTAACAATTTCAAAGACTTAAGTCCATGGTCACCAAGTCCTATCAGTGTCTGTCCAGTATGAGGCAGAACATTGTGCAGACAGGGAAATGGAATGGAGCTCTTCACTCTGTAGCAAGCAGAGCAGAGTGGGTGGTTATATTAATGGACTTTTGTTTTTTACCAATTTCAGGTTTCTTAGTTAATTCCATCTAGAAAAGACAACCAGAGGTTTGTTCGAATCAATTTCTTCCAAGGAGCTACTTTATCTAATGAAATGGACAATCAAAATGAACCAGAACAAGAAAGGAACATGAAAGAGACTCAAATTCAATACTACTCATCAAATTATAAAAGAACCTTGCAAAAAGAAATCTGAAATAACATAAGAATGGGGCCAAGGTTACAAGTCACTATGACCATCAAAGTGCTACTTTGACTTCATTTCTTGATGGTTTATTACAGTGTACTTCTCTTTAAAATAGGTGTGTATAGATTAGAAAAAATTAAAATCTGTACTTCTTACAATGATTCTGAGAGATATTTATTCATTTAGTTTGAGTAAGAGTCTCAATACCTGAGGCTGGGCCCCAAATTCAAATTCCTGTCTCTGCCACAAAGTTCTGGAATTATGAATGTATTCTATATACAGAGCCCAGATAAAGGAACACATCTGCAACTTACTCCTGCAATCACTGATTTCATGAGTGATTGCTCTTTAAAGTATTGTGCATGGATCAAAAATGTTAACTACCTAGTCATAATGGTGCCCCCAGCTTCCATTCAAATAGGTGGATAGCTCAGGTATGGTCTTTGTGGATACAACATTCCCAAACCAGAGATTTGTTACTGAAGTCAACGAAATTAAAAACATCGCTAGGAAAAAAAGAGATGGTGGTTATTTCTTACATATTGCTAACTCTTATAAGCTATTCATCAGATTGATATCTGAGGGTAAACTCTGGTAGGAAATCTTTTGAAAAAGATGTAATGGAAAGCTTCGAATGGTAATACTGCTGTAGTCGTGTCTTTCCTGATGGAACATGAGACAGAATGGAGACCAGGCAGAATGACATAAAACAATGCCCATGTTTCAGACAGTAGTCTCACGTTAGTCTCTTACTTATGTACTTCAGACAGTCAGTAGTAGATAAATTTGTTCTAATATTAGAGATGCCAAAACTGAGGTCCACAGTGATTAACTATTATCCCAGAACCACTACATTAGCAAGTAGGTATTAAAGATTAGCTTGAGTCTTTTAGAAACTAAGGCTGCAACATTAAATATAACTGGAAGTGGGGACAAGGGTATAATGTAATGATTAAGTTAAAGTGAAGTCCTGTAGGTAGGTCCTAATAGAGCAGCTCCTTCTCTGTGTGTGTGCATGTGTGTATGTGTGTGTGCTTACATTAAGAGACTCAAGTGTGAAAACAATTGTAAAACTTAAAAGGTAATAAACCTCTGAGTATTGCATAATATTTAGGAGGCTTTCAAGCTTTGACATGGTAGAAAAGGGCAAGAGAAGGTACCAGACACACAACCATATACTACACTACACAAATACACCACCCTTACACACCACACCCTACATACCACAAACACGAACACATATATACTACACACACACATGAATATATAAATAATAAACACACATGCCACAAATACACACGTATAACACACACAAATATACACCACACAGGCACGCACACACACACACACACACACACACACACACACACACACACACACTACAGTGAACCTCTGGCCAACCATTAGCATGAAGGTAAAGAATCCTGAATATGAAACATCACCAAGAGCATATTAATCATCCCTAAAGAACAACAGCAGAGCCCATCTGACCCAAGAGCTAAGAGGGAAGGAAAATGCCACCAGAGTTTGCTTGAAGAAAAGTTTACTTGGAGGTCATCAAATATTGAAAGATGATGCTTTCTCTGGTGATAAGTATTTTATTAAACATAAGTTCACATTGCAGAAATCCAGATGAGGGATTGAAGATGGAAACAAAAAACACCAAAAGAACTCATAAATTTCCTAGTATGTCTGATAATACGAGCTATAACTTTTTAATCAAATGTTGTTTAAAGCAGTTTCTTCATCATTTTCTCTACATGATTCCTTTCTGCCCCCAATATTTTACAACCAGAGGAAAAGAAATATCTAATACTGGAATAGAGTCAAACATTAGCTGATAAGAAATCATACTGAAATTTGTTTTTAAAACCATTCTTTTATATACATATGATTAACTATTTACTAAGAATGAAAGGAAATCATCATACTAATGTGGTAGGTATCTTTACTTATTTTTACATAAACAACTAAAATTAAAAGCTGAATAATTGATACTGAGATTATGAATATCTTCAATTTTCAGAGTTGATTGCAATTTTGATTTTGCAATGTATAATACTAAGAATGCCACTCCATACAAAGTCATAGTACAAAGTGTCAGAAACATACTTAGAAACATCTCGGAAATTATTGGAAATTCTGTTCTAATTCCAAACAAAATTCATTTAATAGTTTTTAGTGCAACTCAAGTCAACAACTCAAACAGTGAATTTTAAATCAAACATATTAATACAATAGTTGAAAATATTCTACCTTCCTACATACAAGTTGAAGAATCATGATAAAAACATTAATATTTTTGTTTTCCTTAATTATATAGACACAGTGAAATTGTTGCAGTTCATACCATCGCAGAGTCTCAAATCTGAGCTGTGCCATTTCACACAGTGCTGGTGTTGTGTGCAGCAAGGTATTAGCAGTGCAGAAGCTCAAGTCATGGGTTCAGAACCCAGGCTGCAGTGACGTCACTCCGCCAAGCGGGTGAGCACTGAGGTTCTCATTACACGTTTGATTCGGAATTAATTTTTTTTAAATTTTTTATCAATCTTTACTAAAAATTTGGATTTACTAAAAACTTGAAGACAATCTGAAGGAATACAAAATAGACAGCATAGTTTCTTGACCTTGATAACAATAATTAAATATTAAAATATCTTAATTAAAAATGCCACATGAGATTAAGGACTTTTTTGTTGTTATTTTGTTTTATTCTCACTATGCTCTCACTACTGAATGAAGTTATTTGTTGCTGTGCCTAGCAATAAGTAGTGAAGATTTTCCTTCAGTAATGAGACATAGCATTCACCTATGGCACTCTCAACATTCACACTTATTTCTAAGCATACCAGTTTTAATGTTTTCTTCTTCCTTTTAGAGTTTCTCTTATAATCCAGAAAAATGGCTATTTCTTTTAGCTTTTTTTTATCCATCTTTATTCAATTTGGTATTTCTTATTTACATTTCAAATGTTATTCTCTTTCCTGGTTTCCATGTCAACATTCCCCTAACCCCTCTCCCTCCCCTTCTCTATGGGTGTTCCCCTCCCCATCCTCCCCCCATTACCGTCCTCCCCCCAAGAATCCCGTTCATTGCGGGTACAGCCTTGGCAGGACCAAGGGCTTCCCCTTCCACTGGTGCCCTTACTAGGCTATTCATTGCTACCTATGAGGTTGGAGCCCAGGGTCTTTGGGTAGTGGCTTAGTCTCTGGAAGCTCTGGTTGGTTGGCACTGTTGTTTATATGGGGTCTCAAAGCCTCTTCAGCTCTTTCAGTTCTTTCTCTGATTCTCCTTCAGATCTACATCCAGAGGTCCCAGAAAACCTTCTCAGTTCAGCTGTGGAGTCCCGTATGTGAGTGACATTAACAGTCTTTCAAATGGCCTCAAATCTGAGCAGTCATGCTGTTAGAACTGGAACAAGTTTGTCAAAAGAATTTAATGTTTCCTCCTCCTCCCTCCTCCTCCTCCTCCTCCTCCTCCTCCTCCTCCTCCTCCTCCTCCTCCTCCTCCCTCCTCCTCCTCCTCCTCCTCCTCCTCCTCCTCCTCCTCCTCCTCCTCCTCCTCCTCCTCCTCCCTCTTCTTCTTCTTCTTCTTCTTCTTCTTCTTCTTCTTCTTCTTCTTCTTCTTCTTCTTCTTCTTCTTCTTCTTCTTCTTCTTCTTCTTCCCTAAATAACCATTCACTTAACTACTCTAGGAAACAACTCTTACCTGAAACTATAAACTATTCTGTCATCTGAGTTATCCTCTAACTAGAGCCAGGTGTCGGAATTCTGACTTTAAGTGGGGACACATTCATAAAACCAGAGCTACTTCCTAAAGGAATCTTGGAGGAATGCACTGCCATCCCTGATGGTTATATCTACCACACAACCCCTATATGAGAGTTGAGAAAATGTTGCTGAAGATGAGACAGAAAGTTTGTAAGAACTGGAGGACTAGGAAGTCTGCTTGAGACTGTGTCTCCTGGAAATGATAGGAAGGCTTAACCCATGACACTGCAACAGTTTGGTTACTTAAACAAGACCCAAATAAAGTAAACCCCAGTAGAGTTAATGTGGAAAGGGAAATATCGTGGGACATGGGACCCACTCATAGGCAACTAATGATTTCTGAGAGAGAGAGAGAGAGAGAGAGAGAGAGAGAGAGGACAGAGACAGAGAGACAGAGCAAGAGAGACATAGAGATACACAGAGACAGACAGACAGACAGACAGACAGAGACTGAGAATTTGTTTTCCGTAGGTATGAGTACCCTAACTGGTTATCTTATATCAAATGCTGCCTCAGCCTCAGAATCATGTGTGTGTGTGTGTGTGTGTGTGTGTGTGTGTGTGTGTGTTTGTGTGTGTGTACTGCACTAAATCAACTCACAGGTACTATTTATATACATATACCTACATGCAAGCATATCAATTGAAGGAAAAGAGGCTGAATTTGAGAAGGAGCAAGGGAGGCATGGGAGGTTTGAAAAAAGTAAAGGAGATGGTAAATGAAGTGATTACATTTTAATAAATAATTAAAGTAGAAAAGAAACTCAACTCCAAACAGAAGCATGTATAAACTCATAAGCTCTTTCAGATAGACTCGATGAGACTCGTAGATATAATTTAAGACTGAAAGTAGATGACAAGGAAACTTACATTCCACGAATACCAAAGAAGATAAATAGCGTATACTATCTTCATAAAACAGGGGATTTCTGTATGATCCCTTCCTTAAAGTAATTATTGTTCAAAGTCATGAATATCTGAATATAAATTATATTTTGTGCATAATTAAAGATGAATAACACTCTACATGAACAATATCTGATTCACCATAAATGAGAAATGAAATTAACATCAAACTGAACCCATCTGACCCTGCAAACAAAAACCATTTTCAACCAATATGTGCTTCCTTATCAAGCATAACCAACCAGACATTTTATAAGTCATTGTTTAAATGCAAAAGACATAAGAGGAGAAAAATCAATCAAAGATAGAAACAAACAAACAAACAAACAACAAAAACAAAAACAAAAACATAAGATTTGTGAGATAATTCAGTGACTACTCCTGGTTGTCAACTTGACTACATCTGGAATGAACTAAATCCAGAATTCGAAGGCACACCTGTGATCCAGATCTTGAGGTTGGAAGATACAAGTTTCTGACCTCAATCTTGACATGAAGATCTTGAGGTATAGTGACCATGAAAAGCTTAGGCTCAGACAAGGTAGTACACACCTTTAATCCCAGGAGACTGAGACAAGTTCTCTGAGTTCTAGGTCAGACAGAGACAAAACACATCACAGATCCAGGTGTGGTAACACACACCTTAATCTGGGCCACCCTTCTGTTGGAGGCCTACATAAGGATATTGGAAAGAAGATTCATTCTTCTTTGACAGCTTGCATTTACCTGCCAGCACATCTGTTGGAACTTACTTCTTCAGAAGACAAGCTTAAACAACTAGCCTCATGGGACTGAGCAACTGATAGATTTTTGGACTTCCTATCCACTGTTGGGTTAGTTGGACTACAGATTGTAAGACATCACAATAACTTTCTTTATTATATAGAGACATTCCATAAGTTCTTTAACTCTAGAGGGCCCTGGCTAATACAAGTAGTAATGCTGTATTTTACTTTTTACATAATAGCATTTTTATATTTTGTTTCCAATGCCACTTAATTTCTCTATGTCATTGATTCTAGAGTACTTATCTTTTTCATGATTTTACTCAAAATATATTAATTATTTATTTAAATTTTATTATCTTGGTTTCCCTTCTACTGTGTCTCTATTATACAAATAATTTTATTGTCTTTAGTTTCATAATTCTGAATGTAGTTATTTTTCTTTTAGCTCTAACCCATGGTTTATTTTGCTATAATATGGTCTTATGTATTTCTTTAAAGAAAAATTAATAGCTTGATAATTAAGGTTTTGGATTTTTCAGAATGCTTTTTCATCTCATTTTGATCAATGGCTTGATTGAATATAAATATCCACTTGTAAAATCATATATTTTATCTGTTTAAAACCATGTGTCATCATTTAGCATCCTATGATGCTTATGAGAAATAGGTTGCCAACCTATTTCCTATCAAGTTAACCCTTGATAACATAGGTTACTTTTTAACTTGAACTCTTGTTTGGATCCTTCTGCCTGAAGATTTAAAGATTACTTCATACTCCCTGTCTAATAGAATCAAGGAATAGATGAGGCTAGTACACAGTTCAGGAGAGTGGCTGGGAAATGAAAGCACACAGCGTTTGGTAATGCAGAGTGGACAAATTCAGGATTCTACCACGAGACAGTTAGTTAATGACAGTGTATTATTGTATAGCAGAAATGACAAAGACCATGGATTTTTCATATTCTGACTATAAAATAAAGGATGTTTAAAGCAACCCCTATGTTAACTAGCTCACTCTTGCCATTCCAAGGTTAGCAAATAATACCCATCTCATATGCAAACACATTATGTTGTATTGCAAAATTATTGCATACAATATTTGTCATTTAAAGTTCATTTTAAAAAGCAATCAGTCCAGCTCTTCTGAATACATGTATATTTTTGTGTATATGCATATAAATGTATATATGCTCTTTGCCATTGAAAGTTATTTTTATACTTCATGGATTCACCTCATCACAAATATATTGGTTTTCAATGTTTTTTATTTACCATTAAGAAAGTCCTATTTATTTTCTCTTGATTATTTCATGTTCTCCATATTAATTTTCCATTTTTGCTATAACAAATTTGAGAGGTAAAACAATACAAGTTTACTCTTACTGTTAAAGAGATTAGAAACACTAAAGCTGGGGAATGACATCAGGGCTGCGTAGGCTCTGGTGACTCAAAGAATTCTGTTCCTTTGTCTTTCATGACATTCTGCCTTCCTTGACTCTAGACCCCTTTCCTGCCTCCTTCTGATGTCTGACTCTGTTGTCACATCTTAGTATCCTGACTCACCTTCATAAAAAGGTTTTTGTAATCACTCTAGGGTCACTGGGTGATTTAGGAATAATCTCCTAGGCCTTAAAACCATTATCTATTTTTGAAATTAGAATACAATTATAGCACTTCCCCTTCCCTTTCTTCCTTCCATATACCTCTCCATGACATTTTTCAAATTCATGGTCTTTTCTGAGATTGCTGTTACATGCATATACATATGTATAGATACATATACAATCATAAGTATAATCTACTCAGTTTGCATGTTAGCTGTCTGCATGATCTCAGGGCTGGCAATTTGCACTGAATAACCAATGAGTGTGCTCATTCCTGCAGAATATTACTCCTCCTACCCTCAACATTCTTCCCCCATCCACTTTGGCATGTCTACATTGGCATGTCTACATCATTGCTTTCAGCTTTTGTTTGGACAGTCATTTTGGTGGAAGGTCTGTGGCTTAGACACCTTTGAGAACTATTCTGTTTACTACAGCTTCCAATTTCTCTATTCTGCCTTTTTCAGTTACCATTTTACACAAACTCTAGGTATCTCAGAATAATTGTCTATACCTTCTATATGTGTCTTCCTGTTTTCTCTAATTTGTATACTCTTAAAATCATATAGACCTTTGCTTCAAATCTATTTTAACATTTCATGTTGGTATTGTGTTTCTTACTCTCTTGATATGTTACAGTAATTTTTGTTTTATGAAACTTTTATCTCTAGTTGACAATGGACTTGATAGCAGTCATATGATTCATGGTCAAGTAACTGCACTACATTGAAATCATTCAGGAATAAATGAATGTTCTAATGATAGCTTCTTTTTCTGCACATCAGAGAACATTATCATTCTGACGGATAGTATTTTCATTTTCCTGATTTTTCTTTAAAGAAGTGTAATAAATATGTACCCTTTGAGCATCTTTTATTAGAAATTTCATAAGCATCAACTTTTATTTACATTTTCTTACAATTTAAGGAAACTTCTGTAATAAGATCCTGCTCCTTTTGGTCTTCAATAACAAAATACCTAAGGAAGTGTGGTTTATGAACAACAGAGATTTATTTTCCTTGTTCTTTACATTTGTAAGTCTACAATGAGGCACTGGTGCATATAATATGTGGTGGGTACTCAATTTATTGTTTATAGATCTAGTTACTATTCAAGAGGGTTTTCTTAATACCATCAAGTTGGAAAGGAGTTAAATATACAGATGTAGGGGGTAAACAAACATTAAGATCATAATAAATATATACAGAATATTCTAAGACGAAGCTGCAGGGTCTAATGGTTTCCTGGATGGAATTTGGTTTTGCTTTTACCCAATGCTATTCCTTCTTTTGATGATGGAAATACTTTTGTATTATGATGTGGACACCAGCATTTGGGGGACCAGCAATAGGAGGTGCCTCATAGTTGAGGCAGAAACATGTAGATATCAAGTTAATGATGGATAGATTTGTTATGGTTACTCTAGATGACTGTTCATTTGAACAAATTGGAATACTTCTAGCTGACTATGGAAGGTCCCCTCTTGATATATCTAGGGATGGTTAAGTAAGCAAGGAAATCCTACTCGGTATGTGAGCAGAACTACCCTGTAGACTGCACATCCGGATGCAATAACAAAGACAAAGACTAATTCTGAAGGTTATCTCCTTCTCTTCTTATTAAAGGTAATGATATTCTGGCTGACATGTTTGGCTGAAACTCTGAGTTGTGAAATATCCAGTTTCGTTGACATTTTTGGGTATTAAGTCATACTGACAAACAGCTGATGAACACCTTGTTATTTTCAGGAAATTTATGACTAATGACTGAATCAGTGAGTTGATATGGATAACTGTCCTATTAATAATGATAATTGATTTTGTTTAAGTAATCCATGAAGCTCATTGGCACTCAGTGAACTCCTGCTATGTCCTTAGGAACACAGTGGAATCAACAATTCAGTCTCAAATCTCAAGCAACCTCAGCCTCTGATGCACCCTGTGCTCACACAGCATATTTGAAGCAACATGGTTTCTCTTTGCTCACACTTTATATTGGTTCACTTTGTTTTTGCCTTTGCTTTTCCATAATGATCTTTTGATTTCAGCTTGGTAAGAGTTAAATTACTTTCTTGTTTTTGTCTTTTTTTTTTTAATATTTTTTTTCCTGAGAGCTAAGCTGCATTCCACCCTCTTGCTTGAAAGAATATTTGCTCTTACATAAAAGACAATACTGAATACTACTTAGTCATGATAAATGGGGTAACAAGCCCACAGGATTTTTATCTTTGAGCATACTTTCACTCTGACATCTTGAAAATATTTTGTGATGCAATTATCTCCCCAAGTATTCTTAGCTGTTTTTTCCATTCCAAATGTAACATTCCAAATGGGACTTCAAATTATTACCCTGACAATCATTGCAGAAAGCCCTTTTCTATGTAAGAGACTTTAAGCATACAATAAATACTAAGGTATATCAAAGAATGTTGGTCACTACGTTATGAAATTATGGAAAGTTGTATAAGCACAGAAATATTATAGTCTCAGACAAGAATTTTTTTCCATGGCATTTATAAATACAGCAGGCAGCAAATGGTATTTATAAAGTATAAAATGGTTCTAAGGAATTTTAAAAGATGAATAAACTGTAACTAGTAAGAACATCTATTGTAACATCCTCAATAGAGAATGCCCTAGTAAGCACACAGTACTGCGGGAAGTATGCTACTTGGAAAGTACAACAGTGGGCCAACTAAGCCATAAGAAATTTGGAAATGGAATCATTACCAATATCACCAAAAGTTACAGTGTGTTTTTGTTTAAGGAAAGAGAACAAAAACATCGGTAAAAGCTATATAAATCATGGCTGCTTCATAAATATGTTTGTAAATATTCTTTTGTTTTCTTTTCTAACATCGACCCAAAGAAATTCAAAGAATCTGTCACACCTCAGCCAGCTGCATGATATCCTGATTATCCTGGTCCTTAATTGGGTTCCTGATCAAAAGAACCCTTAATGGGGTCGTAGAAAGCAAAATAAAATAAGATAAATAAGTAATTCTCCCTGACAGTCACTTGAAGAAATCAGACCCTGAGATGAATCTGTGTGGAGTAACCACCATTAAACATAGAAGATAGCGTCTCGTAGCTCCAGACAGCTTCTGCCTCCATTCAACACTGTTGAATTTCACAAAATGCTTAAGCCCTCCCCTTGGAGGCCTTAGATTATGTCCTTCTCTACTACAAATGGTCTAACTACTGAAAGAGTTGACTGGGGAAATCACGGAGGGACAAATGTGAGAAAATGTGTGCACTACAGTGTCCAGAGCCTTGGTTAGTTCTCACTCCCTCATGTATCTGAGCACTGTAAAGGCATAGCAACAATTTTGAGTAGGGTCTGCATCAAGGCCTAGAAGAAAATGGTTTTGTAATCATAAGTCTGACCATCATTACCCACATTGGTATAAATAAGCAGCCACAGAAAGGACACACTTCTGACCGTCTCCATGCTGGCCCCGTTTCATTCCCTCAGGATGCATCATTGCCTGTTGCTAATGAACCATTAGGACTGCCTCAAACACACCCCGACAGCTGCAGAGTTTTGGGTAACAGCTCTCATTCTCTTCTCCCTGCCATCTGTCTACAGATGGCTTACATTTGACCCCTCCAAAAACAAAACAACAACAAAAAGTTTTACCAAAAGGCAATTACTGTCCTTGAAGAGTTGGGATTTAAAAAATGACCGGATTATGATTTGTAGTAGAGCCTGGTAATTGTGTAATTCATGTTGGGAATCTGACATTGATTCTGGATGTGGAGATTTTGACACTATTTTAGGCTTGATTGCTAATATTACATTTAGATTTATTCAACCTGTCAATCATAATCCCAAAGATAATAGTTACAAATGCCAGCCATAATTGCCGGAGGAAGTCAGTACTTTCAAAACTCTTAGAATCATTTATTTTTCCTTTAAAAACTATCTTTCAACTGCAACGGGGTGCTACAGCAGCAGCATGTTTCTGCTTATTATGTGCATCTGGGCTTTCTTAATTCATCAAATAATTTCCAAATAAGATCTTTCATTTGAGATTGCCAAAGCAGTTGAAAGATATCACATAATTACTCATTATACATCGAAGAAGTTATCTCCGTGTGCAAAACGGGACCAAGCTAATTTAGGAGAAATAAAACGTCACTAGCATCTTAGAATATTTCAAGGAAGAACAACCTTGGACCTCTCTAAACCTAAGGTTTACTGGGCCACATCTCCGTTGTTAGATTCAGCAATAACTGATGTGCATCGGAACACTTACTATCGCACACTGTTTTCGTTCTGTTTTCTGTTGCTGTAGTAAAACCCTTGACAAAATCGACTGACCTGAGAAAGAGTGTTACTGGGCTCACAGCACCACGTTACAGCCCATCACTGCAGTGGTATCAAGATGGCAGGAGCTTGAAGCCCGTGGTAGTCAGTCATTCAATTAAAGCAGAGAGCAATGAATTAATGCTGACACTAGAGCTCAGTCGCACAGTCTACTTCACAGCCCAGGCGCTCGTGCTGAGGGAAGGCTGTCTTGCACAGGCACGGCTTCCCACTTCAGTGGACGCAGTCAAGATAATCTTACAGACTAAGCTCACGTAGATAGTCCTTCATTGAGCGCTCCTTCCTGAGGGACTTTAACATTTGTCCACTTGGTGATTATCTTGAACCATTACATTTAGCTGCTGAGCCAGATGGACTACAGGAGAATGTATTTTTAACACAAAACTTACATGTAAGTCATTATTCTTTGGTTAGCCGATGTGTTTCTTTTTATTTTGGTTTTGTTGTGGTAGTAATTGTTTTTTGTTATTATTTGGTTGGTTATTATTTTTGTGTGTATATTTGTGTGTGTTTGTGTGTGTGTGTGTTTGTGTGTGTGTGTGTGTGTGTGTGTGTGTGTGTGTGTGTGTTAATGGTATCATTTCTGATTACTTTCAAAACAAAAAACAAAAAAATTCTCCAGTAGAAAATGAATGTTATTTTTTAACACTTGGAGCACTTGGTTTGTTCACAGTCTTGAAGATTCTACAAAGAAAACATAGTTCCTTGTCTCAAGCATCTTGTCCTCAAGGAACCTGATATTGAAGATTTGGACATGTGAAGAACTATCAGTATGGTAAACCTCTGTATACTGAAAAATAGGCCCAATAGATATAAGAGTGTATATAGTTTGCACACATTTATCACGCACACACACACACACACACACACACACACACACACCCATACACACACACACACACACACACACACGCACACACACATATGTACAGGTACACACCAAAAAGGGACTAAATTATGAACCAAAGAGTATAGATGGGTCAGTCCATGGCTCCTGCTGAATTTGTAGCAGAAGACTGAGTCATCAAGCATTAGTGGGAGGTGAGGACCTTGGTCCTGTGGAGGCTTGATGCCCAGAGAAGGAAGATGCCAGAGGGGTAAGGCAAGAGTGGATGGTTGGAGAACATCCTCTTAGAGGCAAAGAGGAAAAGGATGGGGTGGAAGGATTGTGGAAGGAAGACTGGAAAGGGGGATAACACTTGAAATGTAAACTTGATATAAAGTAAAATAATTAATAAATTAAATAATAAAATAATCAAATAAATGGAGTGCAGAACAATATAGAATTCTCAACAGAGTTTAATCTCTAATGACCAAGAAACACTTAAAGAAATGTTCAATGTCTTAGTCATCAGGGAAATGCAAATAAAAATGTCTCTGAGATTCTACCTTATACCAATCATAATGGCTAAGATCAAAAACTCAAGCAGCAAGATCATGCTGGCAAGGATGTGGAGTAAGAGGACACTCCTCCATTGCTACTAGGAGTGTAAACTTGGGTTTCTCAGAAAATTGGGAATAGTTCTACCTCAAGACAAAGCTATACCACTCATAGGAATATAAGCAAACAATGTACCACCATACCAAAAGGATATTTTCTTCACTATATTCATAGAAGTTCTATTCATAATAGCCATAAACTAGGAACAATCCAGATGTCCCTCAGTTAAAGAATGGATACAGAAAATGTGGTACATCTATACAATGGAGTACTACTCAGCTATTAAAAACAACGACTTCATGAAATTCTTAGGCAAATAGATGAAACTAGAAAATATCATCCTGAATGAGGTAAACCAGTCACAAAAACCACACATTGTATGCAGTCATCGATAAGTGGATATTAGCCCAAAAGCTTGGAATATCCATGATACAATCCACAGACCACATGAAACTCAAGAAGAAGGGAGACCAAAGTGTGGATGCTTCATTCCTTAGATGGGGGAAAAAATACTCACAGGAAGAAATGTGGAAACAAAGTGTGGAAAAGAGACCAAAGAAAAGGACATCTAGAGACTGTGCCACCTGGGAATCCATTCCATATACATACACCAAACCCATACAATATTGCATATGCTGACAGGAACCTGATACAGCTGTCTTCTGAGAGACTCTGCCAGAGCCTGACAAATACAGAAGCAGATGCTTGCCACCACCCATTGAACTGAGAACAGAGTCCCCAACGGCAGAGTTAGAGAAAGGACTGAAGGAGTTGAAGGGGTTTGCAACCCCATAAGAACAACAATATCAACCAACCAGACCCCCCCTAGAGCTTCCAGGGACTAAACCACCATCCCAAGAGTACACATAGAGGGACCTATGTCTCCAGCCACATATGAAGCAGAGGATGGTCTGGATAAGCATCAATGGGAGGGAAGACCCTTGGTTCTGACAAGGCTCGATGCCCCAGTGTAGGGGAATGTCAGGGCAGGGAGGTGAGAGGTAGTGGATGGATGGGTGGGGAAGCACCCTCATAGAAACAAGGGGATATAGGGGTTTCTGGAGGGGAAAGGGGATAACATTTGAGATGTTAGTAAAAAATATCCAATAAAATAAAAAATTAAATAAGGCTGCTACAAAAAACAAACCAAAACAAAACCAAAAAAAAAAAAACACCAAGGACATTATAAAATTTGTAGATAAATGGACAGAGCTAGAAAATATCATCTTTAGTGAGGTGCCCAGACTCAAAAGGACCTGCCTGGTATGTACTCACTTATAAGTGGATATTTAGCTATAAATGCAGGGTAACCAGACTACAATCCACTGAGCCAAGGAACCTAAATATCAAGGATGGTTTAAGAGAGGATGTCTGAATGTCACTCAGAATTGGAAATAAAATAGTCATGGGAGGTGGATATAGAGATGGACCTGAATGGGAGAGAGATGGCGAGTGGAACAGGATAGTGATCAGGTGTGGAGAAAGCCTGAGAGAATGAGTCAGGAGAATGAATTGAATTATCTGATGGTGATAGGGACACTTCTAGGACATACCATTGACCTGGGATTGGAGAGGCTCTAGGGAGGTTATGAGAATGACTCAAACTGAGACTCTTAGCAGTGGAGGGGCATGGAGCCTGAAGTGGCCACCTCCTATAGCCAGGCAGGACTCCCAGTTGAGAGATAAGGACACCAATCTACCGAAAGGCCTTAGACCCAATATTTGTCCTGCCTACAAGAAGTGCTGGGACAAAGATAGAGCACAGACCAAGGAAATGGCCCAACTTATGGACAAGAACCAATCCCAGACATGATTGATAATACTCTGTTATGCTCACAGACAAGAGCCTAGCATGACTGTCCTCTAAGAGGATCCAATAGTAGCTGACTGAAACATATGTAGATAACCATAGTCAAACATTAGACAAAATTAGGTAATCTTGTGGAAGAGCTGTGGAAAGAATTGAGGGACTTGGAAGGGATAGGAACTTCATAGGAAGACCTACAGAGTCAATTAACCTGGACATTTGGCAGCCTCTAGAAACAAAACCACCAACCAACCCACTGCACATATGTAGTAGATAAGCAGCTTGGTCTTCTAGAGGGTTCCCCCAAAACTAGAGCTGGTGTTGTCCTGAATCTGTTATCTGCCTGTGGATCTTCTACCTCTGACTAGGCTCCTTTGTCTGGCCTCAGTAGGAAAGGATGTAACAGTTATGCAGTGTTTTGATATATCAGCATGGGTTGTACCCGAGGAGAGTCCCCCTTCTTAGAGGAGAAGGGGAGAGGGGAGAGATAGAGGGGTTATGTGAGGGGGAGATTGGAGGGGAGCCAGAGGAGGGGTGAGATCATGATGTAAAGTGAAAAAAATGAAAAAAGAATATTCTAATAGTTCATTTTCATGACTACGATAAAGTAATGAGTAAGAATAAATTTATAAAGAAATGAGTTTTCTTTCAATCACAGTTTTAAGAGATGAATATTTTAGAAGCATTGTACAATTTCTGATAAGGATATTCTTGATAGAATGACTTAATGGCATGTGACAATGACAGAAGTATTTGTGGGAGTTGAAGATCTCATCTCAAACATGAAGAAAGACTTGAATCCCACAAATTTTTGTGAGGATTCTGACCTCCTAGGTAGATTCAACCTAGGTAGGTTCTACAGTCTTGGTGCCTTCATCAAAAGGGTACCAAAGTCCTAATGCTTAAACCTTTAAGAAACACTGTAAATTATTTCCAAACCATAGCAAGCACTATGCTATAGTAAATGAGCTTTATTAAATATATACCACACATTTGTCTAACAAAAGTAATTCACAAAGAAAATCACTTTCATATAAAGGTTAGGACCACATTTTTGTGTTCCACTAACTTTCCCTGGGGAGACTTAAACAAATTTCAACTCACTTCAGATTGGACACTCATGGCAGATCAAAGCAACAGTTATAGCAAAGTCAAACTTAGTGGAAGCAGTGAGTTTATTCAGATTGCTTGCAAGAGTGAAAGAAGTTCCTTACAGAAGTACGGATGACAAGATGGCTAAAAAGCCCATCCAAGTCTGAGTTCATTCATTCAAGGTATAACTGTGGAGCTTTCTGTATGACTTTCAGGCAGGTCCAGAGATCAGATGGATTGACAGTCAAGGAATCTCCTATCTCTTTCAGTCATTTTCTGTTCTTAGAACCTTTGGGAAGAGCCAGGTAAGCCTTGTAACCTCAAGAATCTAAAGATTGTTAGTGATTTATTTCGTGTCAGTGAGGAATCTACCCGCTCTTTTTGGATAGAGTGGTTCAGTTCAGAAGAAATTGCTACACAACAATTAGACCAAAAGAATAATTGAAGAAATAGATTAATTCCTCATACCTTTTAGAAATCCCAATGTTCATATGCACGTGTATCTGCATTTCTAATAAGAGTTATTCACTCTTTTCAAAAAATAATGCATTCAAAGTAATTTAACAATCCTGGTTTGCATAATCCAATGAAACACCACAGCTAGTCACTTTCAGCAAAGATGAGCTATGTATATCAATAACACTTTAAAATGAGGTTCTAATAACATAATCAAGAAGTCTTAACCTCAAAAGCTAAAAACCTCACCTTAATAAAAATTCACTGAAAATACTATAATAATAGAGTTAATTAACTAATTAATACAGTCCTGTCCTTCATATTTTTTTCCATCTTTATTAACTTGAATATTTCTTATTTACATTTCAATTGTTATTCCCCTTCCCAGTTTCCAGGCCAACATCCCCCTAGCCCCTTCCCCCTCCCCTTCTCGATGGGTGGTCCCCTCTCCATCCTCCCCCCAACAATCACATTCACTGCGGGTTCAGTCTTGGCAGGACCAAGGGCTTCCCCTTCCACTGGTGCCCTTACTAGGCTATTCATTGCTACCTATGAGGTTGGAGCCCAGGGTCAGTCCATGTATAGTCTTTAGGTAGTGGCTTAGTCCCTGGAAGCCCTGGTTGGTTGACATTGTTGTTCATATGGGGTCTCGAGCCCCTTCAAGCTCTTCCAGTCCTTTCTCTGATTCCTTCCACGGGGGTCCCATTCTCAGTTCAGTGGTTTGCTGCTGGCATTCACCTATGTATTTGCCATATTCTGGCTGTGTCTCTCAGGGGAGACATAGATCCGGTTCCTGTTGGCCTGCACTTCTTTGCTTCATCCATCTTATCTAGTTTGGTGACTGTATATGAATGGGCCACATGTGGGGCAGGCTCTGAATGGGTGTTCCTTCTGTCTGTGTTCTAAACTTTGACTCCCTACTCCTTGCCAAGGGTATTCTTGTTCCCCTTTTAAAGAAGGAGTGAAGCATTTGCATTTTGGTCATCCTTGAATTTCATGTGTTCTGTGCATCTAGGGTAATTCAAGCATTTGGACTAATAGCCACTTATCAATGAGTGCATACCATGTGTGTTTTTCTGTGATTGGGTTACCTCACTCACGATGATATTTTCCAGTTGCATTCATTTTCCTATGAATTTGATGAAGTCCTTATTTTTGATAGCTGAGTAATATTCCATTGTGTAGATGTACCACATTTTCTGTATCCATTCCTCTGTTGAAGGGCATCTGGGTTCTTTCCAGCTTCTGGCTATTATAAATAAGGCTGCTATGAACATAGTAAGTTTCATATTTTCTACCTGGAAGATGTTAACATTAAAGAAAAAATAAGCAATTGTCTACCTCAAACTGTGTACTTACATACTTAAGGACTAGGCTATTATAGCCTCAATTCAAGTTGAGTATGGCTTTAAACAAGGAGAAATGTGATGTTGAAACTATGTCCACAGTGCAAGAAGATAAAATAGAGGGGACAATCTAGCTCAGAATAAAATGAACCAAATGCTAAGAGACATGGCTGAATCCTTATTCAGAAACAAAATGCTGTCTTAACCAGAGAAAGTTTCTTATAAGTCAATATAGTCACCAAGACAGAATAGAAAACTTTGTGGGTTGTATGCTGTCTAAAATAATCATGAGCTTGTCTTGTCTGGAGGTATGAAGATCTCTAGACCTTCGATTCCATAGTGAAGAGCAAAAGCAGCTGTTTCATAATCTGTGCTGAAATGACCACTCTGACCCTTTGCTGCAAATCTGAGCAAACAAATTGAATATGGTTTCCTATGTAGTAAGTATTCAGCTCTTGTGAGATAAACTTGGGTCCAAATCATTTCTCACTTCTGAAAGCTGCTCTCAAGGTCGAAGACACTGCAAGAGTAACTGTGGAACCGCACCTTCACACACACGCCAGTCACAGCGAGCGAGAGCAAGACCTTGATGCTTAGGTTATTTTGTTTAATTTTCATAATGAAGACCTTAGATGGCCAGGTTCAATATCTTCTGAGATAAGCTAATCAACATTTCTGAGGTTTCTCGTTTCCTAGGCTTTTGTTAGATTTATATGGTTTTCTATTGATCTTTACTGTGAAATATGGAAGCAATAAAATTCATTCTTAGGAATTCGGTGGATTCTGTACATATTTCTTCTTGCTCTCCTAGGCAGTAATGCATTTCCTCCTTCGATCTGGAACGTCCGCCAACTCTGCAGGCACAGTCATACAAGTTCACAATAACCAGGTGACAGCCTCTACTCTCAATCTTTAGTGGAACACTTTCTATAACTGGTAGTGAACCCATTCTCCTTTAAGAAATGAAGACCATTGACAAAGCAGCACTCAGTTTGGCAGAGAAATGAAGTGAAGATTCACGAATTGGGCTAATGTTAAAAAAAAGTCACAAAAACATCATGAGCACATGTGTTCATAGAAAATATAGAAGAACATTTACAGGAGAAGCATGCATGTAAAAGTGACTGGAGAACTTTAAACTAGAGAAATAGTATAGTATGTACCATCTATATATATAGATGATCTATTTATATAGATCTATTGTATTTAGTGTACTTCAATCAAAGAAATCTGAGGGATGCTCTTACTTGATGAGATGAACCTTGTGAAAGACCAAAGCATGAAGTTTCAAATTCCTGGGTTGTGTGGTGTTAAGACTCTGTAATTAACTGTTGAAGGCCCAGCTATCTCTTGGTTAAAATACACTGCATAGAAATATTATTTGCTTCTAGCTACTGTAATTGAATCATTTTTATCTATTAACTGATCTGTGTCACTCTGTACCCCCAAGTTGTTGATAAAACTGCATAAGATACTTTGAAGATGGCAATACTTACCATCAACTCCAGACTTCTAGTAAGCACCAATTTCTTTAGAAGGATGTTAGCTTCCAGCTACAGTGTTTATCAATGCCCCATGGATAGCTGAGCTTTCTACAACTACCGGGCCACATTTTCCAGAGGGAAAGAAACAAATTGCATGCAATATTGTTTTTTAAACACTGCCAAAATTCTAAGTCTGTTGTAGTTCTTCTTTTAAATAATTAGAGAAAACCTTTAGCATCTTAACCTCATTAACAATAGCTCTTAGAACCACTGCTTTGGTCAGTTAACCAAGCAAGCTGTTAGGGCCATTTCCAACAGATCAATTAGTAAACTTAACAATACCGCCAATAGAGAAGCACAACCTAATGTTATATTTCACTTATTAGTTTAAAATACTTAAGAATCATATGTGTAGATAACCTTTAATTTCCACTATATACATATGCATACATATATACACATATATAATGATCTTGGGTGGGTATGTATGTGTTTCTGTGTGTCTGTGTTCCTGCAATTCTTGTAGGGTATATGCTGCCTTCTCCTAAGATAACTAGTCACCTGCCCATGATGTTGCATCTTGGAATGCATCTTGAGTTACACTCTAGATAGGTAAGGAAATGTGGTTTAGAAGAAGGCATGGAAGAAACAGATAACAAATACTTCCAAATGGAAGATGATTTTTAGAATTGGTTTGAAGATTCAGTTCCTTTTAAGTGTTCAGTGCTGCTCTAGTGTTTCTGTGACTAAATGAATCCTTATTCTCTCACTAATCCTCTAACATTAACAGAAGAAATTTAGCAAAATAGCTGAATGACTTTTTTCAAAGTTCTCCAAATTATACTGGAAGACTTTAGGCTTGAGATGCTCTTCAGCCATGCCTCCCCACATCTATAGTACATTTCAAGACCCATGTAACACTGATGTTTTATCTGTGATTTGAACTAAGAGTTAAAATCTTTATTTGACTTTTTTCCACCTTTGAAGACTCTTAGTGCTATATCCATAGCTTTTCTGAATTCTAGCAAACATGTAATCATTATCACTGTTCTATCAATGAGTAGAGCAGAACACTGAGCTTTCTCGAGCCTTGCTAACCTGGGATGCTGCTCTGCTAATGCATGCCATGGATTACTAAAATTCCCCTTTCTCCTGTAAGCAGGCATTCTTACTCATGATGTGACATGTGAACAACTCTTGAGAATTTGTCTCCTAGGACAAGGGCATATAGACAAAAATTATGTCTACAAATTAGAACCTCATAAAGAAATAACTCTGAGTTTCTAAAACCAGTGAATGCAAGAAATATTGACAAAAAATCTAAGATGGTAGAGCCAACCAGAGATTAGCAAACTGAAAATGATCCTAGCATTTAAGGAGCAAAAGCAAGAAGCAGATTCCAGCGATCCTAAATCCTGCGTAAGAGGCAAAAGTTATGAGTGTGCCTATATGACAGAAAAACTAGGATAGAAACCTTTGGGCTTTGAGACCCAGCCCCAGTTGCTACAAAGTTTGGTGTCTAAAGGAAGACAGAAGAAAATACTATCTTTGCGCACCAATCTCCTCGGTGTCAGCCTCTAATTTTTTATGTTGTCCTGATACTGCCTGCGTCATCTCAGGATTTGAAAAGAATACTCTCTAATGAAATAGCCCTTGAGTCTGCAAAGAACAGGGCATGTGATTGTGTTTAACATAGCTGAGTGACTGATCCAAGAAGAGAAAGTATTCCTCCCTATACTTCAGATAGAATCGTTTGGTCATTCTGTGTTACCTTCCTTCCTCAGAAACAAGAGCACCACGCTGAATGTGCTATGTGATATGACACTTAAGAAGACCGAGACACACTGAAAGTATAAAAACAGATTAGGGATACAGTAGGACAACTGACAATGACTTGAGAGGAAATAAACATCCAATTATAAAACTGAAAACAAATATGAATAATCGGTGAATGTATTGATGAATGGGAATGCGGTGGAGATTCAAATACACGGAAGAGCCAGGCCGAGTTGATCAAGAGTCCCTTTACGGCACAGTAGTCGCATCCACTTTTATCCAGGATACCACATCATACCGTAAAGAGGTATTAAATCCTTTTGGATTATCGAAAAAAATGTATCTTCCTGATGACCATGAGGATATAAGATTTGGGGAAGTTAAGCAGTTAGCAAATGCAGAGAAAGTATATTAAAATTTATTCCACGTAAGTTGCCAGCAGAAACTATGGAAGCCAATGCCAAATACAGATTGTTAAAATTAAGCTAGAGAAAATCTCAAGGCTGTGCCTCTCTCGGGTTAGGGAAACGGGAGATGGGGCTAGATGACCTGCAATGTCTTCAGTGACTTATCTTTAATGTCTACTGTGCTGTGCCTAATTAGTAATAGGGACGCTCTGAATATTGTTTTATCCCCCTCTTCTATTTTCCCTTCTGAGTAATTCAAACCAGTATGTGGGATGAGAAAACCTCTAAATTACACACAGGTTTGCATATTGGCTCCTTGCAGGATAAACTGTGTTAAAAATACAAGTTCCAGGATGTCAAATCCCTAAAGGAGTCATGTCTCTCTGACGTCTCGTTTTTTCCCTTTTCAGATTACATAAATACCAATGGCATTTGTTGCAGGGATTCTTTGGGATTTTTCTTTGTTCCACTCTGCACATTGTCTTTATTGAACTGTTTTAGCCTGGACTCCCCTTAGCATCTAAAGAAGTTGTCAAATGTTTTCTTTTTCCTATTGTACTATTCTTTCCAAACTGTTCTAGCTCCAGGAAAAAAATAATTCTGGTGCCTAAATAGGCTTTGATTATATATTGAAAGAAAATAGACATGTGATCACTGAACGCTCAAGGGGGAAGAAGCCTAGAATGTCTAGTTTTACTTTCCCACTTTAATAGATGAGAACACAAAACAAGGACATTTAGTAATTTTTTCCAGGAGTGCACGGGTTGTTAGCAACACAAGTAGGTCAGGAACTTTTCTTTTTTCAGATAATCTAGAGCACATTCTTTCTGTACTATTTCAATATCAAAAGACATTAGTACTTGAAGAGTCTTATAATTGTCCTTACTCGTGGTCATGCATAGTCCCAAACACTTCCTAGTGTTGCCCTTAAAAAACGAACACAGGACTGCTCCACCCAAAAGATAGCCCATGCCTCTCTCTGTTCAGCTTCAATATATTTGCACACAAACTCTTCATTCAGTGTCATCTTCACAAATGTTCTCCTTGTCTGTGAAAATTTCTGCCAAAACATTTTAGCTTTTCCGTCTGTCTTTTTCCTTCCAATGGAAGCCTTTAAAAATATTATCCAGAATATCGTTATTTTATCGTAGGCAAATTTCCAGCCGAATGTGCCACAACAGATAGGAAGCATGAAGATGCAAAGCCACAATTCAATGTACTGAAGTGAGATTGCTCCTCTCTCTCTCTCTCTCTCTCTCTCTCTCTCTCTCTCTCTCTCTCTCTCTCTCTCTCTCTCTCTCTCTCTGTGTGTGTGTGTGTGTGTGTGTGTGTGTGTGTGTGTGTGTGTGTGTGGGTGTAGGGTGGTGGGGTGGGACTCAGACCTAGCTCAAGCTCACCAAGGCCTGAAGAAGATGTTTGGTGTCCTGCTCTGTTCTTCTCTGTCATATTCCTAAAACATGTACCACTTCAGGCACTGGTATGTCTTTATTGCTCAGTGGCCAGGTGAGATTCTGCTGTATCATTTGTATTTTAGTATATTTACTTCCAACTGAGGTGCTAAATTGCTTTTTCATAGAAGAGATATATTTAAGTGCTTAGACAAAGACATATTCACTGTGAGCCTGTCAAAGGCAAGGCTACAAGGACTTCTTGTTTCACCAGGAACCTTTTAGAACTCGGAAAGAATGGATACCATGCTGTACATTGCAGAGTTGTGTGGTTTTTTTTAATTAATCTACATTTAAGAGCATCATATTTAATTCATCCCAGCTACATTTAAGAATATTTCTGTCATCTTTCACTAAGACCTTTTTTATTATATATTTCAAAAATGTAGAGGCCTCCATCAGCCTCAAGGTTTAAGGGGAATCATCTAAAGAAGAGTCAATTTAGTAGCTAGGTATAGTTTAGAGTAGAGGCAATACTTGTGTCATTTTCCAATCATATTCATGTACAATGCATTAGTCTACATCTTAATATAAGGACAGCTTCTGAAGATACTTAAAGACAAATAGACTGCACCCAGAATTAGTGTTGTAAATGAAAAGACAACTTGATATACTAAGGAAAAGGTGAACATAGGAAAGGTTGAGCCTGGGGAAATATTCAGTGCCCTAACTCTGGACACAGAGTTACACAAGTCATTCAAGATCTCCCTACACCTCAATTGTATTGTGTAAATTAGGAACATGGGAAATGACCTCGGGAGTGCTGCTATGATTCAATGGGTTTTCAAAGTCCCATCTATGATGGCTAATCGAGTCCACACTTCGTAAGAAGTCCACTGTCAAGCAGATTTTCTGCATCATTGCATTAAATCTACATATTCAACCTGTAATGTAGGTACTGCCTTTTCACTTTAAATGATAGGGAAGGGTAATCTTTCCCATGACAAACAACGGGGATATAAAAGACAATATTGAAACCAAGTGTTTTTGCACCCCTTATACTTTTGATAAAGAAACTATGAGATAAGAAGTTTTATATTTTTAAAATTATTCGTTTTAGCATATCATCTTACTCAAGTGCAACAGTGTGAGAAATGAGGGTTCTTCAAAAATATTAATGTAAAATGAGAATTAAAATGCATTTAAAAAGATTTCTCTTTTTGTGTATGAGTGTTTTGTCTGTATATATGTAGTAGATACATCACATTCTTCCTGATGCTGGGGGAGGCCAGAATGTGTTGGATCCCCTGGAACTAGAGCTTCAGAGAGTTGAAGACCATCACACTATGACAAGAAGAAAACCCCCCCTATGCAGAGAGCAAAGGCTTCTATCTGCTAAGTCATTTCCCTGCCCTCTAATCTTGTTGTTTTAAAGGACAAGATCTTATTCATCAATTAAAGATATTGGGGGTTGAGAATTTCAGATTAAAAATAAGATTCCAACAAAAAATGTGCATTTCTTTTAACCTATTACTCTTTAATAACATTTGAAGTCGGCCTTGTAAGTAAACACAAAACAAAATAACAAAAACAAAACAAAAAACAAAAAAACAAAACAAAACAAAAAAACTTTAATCCTTCCAATGAGAATGTTGAAAGCATTGGTTCTGCATCCCCAGACGGGAATGATGCTCTACATTCCCAAAGACTGTCATAAATCTAAGGTTCACAAAAGCTAGATTGGCCTTTCTCGATCTCCCAAAATGTCCTGCTCCTGGCCCTTCTATTAATGTATTCTAACAGTGAAGATACTCGTTTGATCATAGCAGAAACCAGGGGAAGCAGAATGAAGCTCTTCGGGTGTTGGTTTGGTCACACCTGGGTTGTATCCAGGTTGTCACTTGCCCTGGTATGAAATTTGGCAGTGACTTCACCAAAGATTTCCACAATTAGGTTCAGTTCAAAAGAGAGCGAAATCACTGTACTTGATGATAACCCAATCACACATTTTAATTTGCTAATCTTTATAATTTTCCAACTTGTACTCCTTAATACCCTCTTCATTTGTCAGATGGCCACATTAAGAACCAAAGAAATTATCCAAGAATATACAGCTTCTAAGTAACACTGCCTAAATTCAAACCCCTATTTTATTTTGCTAAAACTCGATGTAAATCTGTGTGGTGCTGTTTGTGAAGATTGGATAAATGTGGATAGTACTTGTTTACAGAGAGAAATTTGGAGTTATTTTATTGCTCTCTCCTCTGTGTATTTGTCAGTAAGTTTAGGTTCTCCCAAGTAATTTACATTTCTTTCCCCGTGATTCTAAATGATAACCTGAGGAAATACAGTGTTAAATGACAGCAACATGTTGCCTTGAACTCTATTCTTCTAGTTGAGGCTTCACACTCTTAGCCCTTTTTCTACAGTCTTTCAACAAAATGTTTTAATCACAGACTCACATTTTACAGCTTCTCTGAGGTCCCCTCTTCCTCTGTGGGTTCTCAGGAGACAGGCACATGTTTACTTTCACAAACGGTTTAGGGCCTGGTGTTAGAGAATGTGATGACACACTTAAAATGGTTATTCTGTGATAGAAAGATTGGACTATCACCCCCGGAAGGCCACTCACAACAGGACTTTCTCACCCACCCTTGCCATGACAAGCCTTAATGGAATCTAGCCTGCGGAGTGTCTGTGTTCTGTGTGAGGCTGGTGTCAAAGCAAGTCCAAGCAAGTTCCCCGAAGTTCAGCGTTTACAACATCTCTAAATTCAAGAAAATATTCCTTCAAGGCACCACCCACCTTTTCCAGTGGGAATCCAGGGAAATGATCCTCTCGGAATTAGCATGTAAGCAGGCAGAGTGTGTTAGATTTGTGCTTTCAGAAGACACATGGGGGAGGGGCAAAGCCCTGATGGGAAAATGAATACCACTACCTCCAAAATGTTCTTTTCAAGGATGAGGGAGTACACCCTGCAGCTGTTAAACGCGGCTGCACTGTTCCGACATATTTTGCATATTTACATACACCAAGTATTTCCAAACAGGCTTGTGTTTGTTTAAAATCCCCCACAGAGATGTCTGGTAAAGCTGTCACTATAGAAAGCTATTTGCTTAGTGAAGTTTACAAAACTGTTTTCAAAATCATGCTCTCCCTCACACGCATGTGTACACACACACACACACACACACACACACACACACACACACACACACGTATAGTTGTATAAGCAAATAGTTACTGTAATTAGCAACTTTGTAGAAAAATCTGGAATAATCTACTTATCTCACCTAATGCTTAGAAATAAAATAAGATATAGCCTAAGTCCAAAGAAATGAAAATACATTAGTTGAAACTAATATTTTTAATTAAAATTCTATATACAACAAAATATAAATTGTAATCTTTCAGTAATCTTTTGTTAGTCTTAAACTGTCAAAATGGAATTTTCTTACTTGCTCTTATCATTAATCTTTATCTTTTGAGTACTTTTACTCCAACTTTACTAAGGTCTAATTGACAAAACAAAAACTGCATAAATTCAATGCATGCAAGATAGTTTGATGCACACACACACACACACACACACACACACACACACACACATCATATGATAATTACTACCATCAGTCATTAGCATACCAATCATTAAAACTTTTGCTTTCTGTAAGAAAACCCAGCACAAGACAGACTTTTTTTCATGTAAGTGATTTCTTTTGGAAACTTAAAACACCACAAAACCACACATAACTCATTCGAAAACAGGCTAAGGAACTTTCAACAGAAGTGATTGGGTAGTTTAAAGCTCTATTTTCCTTTTAGCAAGATCCACAAGAAAAGGATAGAGTATCATGCTTAAGGGGGAACAGATTTTGTAGTTTTTGGCAAGGTATTAAATCCTCTGTTGCTATATTTGGCTCTCTGTAAATAGCGGCTTGCACAAGTGCAAGGCAAGGATCAATGCTGCTGTTCTTCATTCAGCCACAGCCAAACTTGGTAAAAGTAAGGCACTTGTGTTTGGATGTTGTTTTCAGCAGCCTTGAAGCTCATTTACTGATTAGCCGTATTCCACAGTATGGATTCCTACTTTGCGCATTAAATCTATCAAAGCCTGCTTGCTTTTCTGCAACACTTTTCCACTGCTTAACTGATAACAGCTGGAGTGATTCAACTGGGACAGAAGTGTCAAGACTTTACCACGTCAATGTGGTTATCCGTTGCTATTCAGTCCAATGAGACACTTGGAGAATTGGCACATCACAGGACATAGACCCCACCTTCCGAGCAACACAACTAAATGGTTGGTTGTTGATTGTCCACAAAGAAAACAGTTCAGTGAGAAACTACTCTCTCTAGGCCTGTTCTCTCAGCCTTTTGAGTTCTGACTGTGACCAAAGGGGCCCAGATATTTCATGAAGGATCTGAAGAAACAGCAGAAATCTTCCTGATAACCTATTATCTAATAGACATACATTCCACACAAACACTGAAACAAAGATTATGTTCTGTTATGTCTGTTGAAGTAGCAAATCCTTCCTGGTTATAACCTGATTTAAAAAAAACAAAAAACAAAAAACACTAAAGGCCATAAATGATTGTGGTAGAATAATATGTATTCACATTCTTTCCCCCTAAATTTGAGAACACATTGTATCTCAAACAGAAATAGGGACTTGGAAGATAAGGTCTGTGAAACACAAACACTATTCTGAATTCCATAAGGAGAACCAATTTATAACCGCAGAGGGACATTATCTATGCAAGGGGGAGGCAGAAGAGAATGTGGAAGTGTGACCAGGTGAAGGGGAGTGGTTTTGAATAGAGATGAGGGGGCCAGTGGCTAGAGGATTGCAGGAACTGGAAGCAGGAAGAACACAGGTGTTCTTTGGAGTGTGTGAACAATATGTAGTCTGTGCTTTGTAGCCCAAGACAAAACCTGTGCTAGAAGCCCAACAGGTGCAGAACAGAGAAATAATCTGTGTGCATTATTTTAAGTCATTATATTTCTAGTAACTTTTTTATAGCAGCCATAAATCTCTCATATGCTACCCTAGTCTAATTCAGACTATAAGAAAGATGTGTCAAATGATTTCACTTGCATTACTAGAGATGAAGTATTTATTTAAGACTGTTTCCTAAAAGCACATTTTTGTATTAAAGAACCTTTATTAAGAAAACAATGTGGAGAGAGCAATGTAGTGAGCACGTGCAACTTCCTTCACAATAGAGCTTCTTAGAATCCTCTCTTCAGGATCACTTCCTTCATGTCAGCCAATTGCAGAAGAGTTTTGGTGGTGCTGTTGTCCATTTTTGTTTTCATATTGCTTATAGAAAGTTCTTTGCTGACGAATGTGGAAACTAACTCATCCGGACATGTTTCCCAAAGGGTCAAGCAAATAACTCAGCAGCATCATACTGAAAAACTTCTCTCAAGACGCCTGCTGCTATGTCATTAATCAATTTCACTTGCTCTTCTACTATAAACATATGCTTCATAATCCACTCCAAACTGTAACAAATAAATGTCATGGCTCTGGAAATTAACCTCGTAGTTTATAAAAATCTAACATGAGATTATTGAACGATATCTACAAGTTGTTTAAACACAGAGGAAACAGAGGTTTAGTTACTAGAAGTGCAAACCTAATCATTAAAGTCACATTAAATTATTTATTGAACAAATTAAAGAAAGTGGGATCTGTTTTTCTCACAAAGTCTTCCATGACTATATATCAATGACATAGATAGGAGTCCTGCATTTGAAGAATGACAACAAAAAATATATAGAGTGTTGCAATATAAAGTCAAAGAATTTAAGAATTATTTGTTATCCATTAGTTAATGATGACAGCATAGCCAAGATTGCTTGATTTCCATTTCTGGAAATATGAAATCAAGATGGCGTGATTTCTCTCAGAACTAACACATCTAGAATCTCATTGTATATCGAATGATGTAAGATATGATTTCTATTAATAGTTTTCAGTTTACCTTATCAAGTGTAAATATAAAGTTTATCATATTGTGCATCTTTCTTTTTACAAAAACATTTCACCTTACCTAGGTGTACACAACGAAAACAAAAGGAATCTGTGTTTTCCTTTAAATATATGCACTTAAAAATAATACAAAGAACTCGCATGGAGGTTTTCCCTACATTATACATCTTGAAAAAACCTATATGGAATAGCATTTGTAAAACAGATAGAATGTTCACAAGTATACATATCCTACACATTAAACCAAGTGTGTAGAAACCATTGCATTCTGTTTTGTAACTCTAGCCACAAAACAGAATGGAAAAAAGTCTACCACTATTAATATAAAGAGAAAAATTCACATCTTAGGTAAAAAGAAAGAGATCCTCATTACAAATTTTATATTAGAAAAGAACTAATATTAGCCTAAAATTTAGTAGTCAGAAATCATTATAAAGAAAGTTAATTGGTGATGGTGTGCCTCTCTCTAAAAGACTGTATGGCCCTGTTTATTATCAGAACACAACAGAATTGGGAAACTGCATTAAAAACTATTACAATTCCCTGAAATTTAGAGAGAGTTTTAGAAAATGTCCTTGGATCAATGTAAGGTGGTCAAAATTTCAAGACAGTTTCCTTGACGAATTGCTTGACATCATGAAATGCTTCAAGCAAACAAAAGCTCACAACAAAATGATTAAATGATTAAAATGATGCTCACAACAAAAGTTTAAAAGGTAAGACATTTAACTATGATGACTAATTCTATAATTTAAAAATTCCCAGAAAGCACTTAGAAAAAAATTAATATGTGATCTTTTACAAGTCTGATTTGTAACCTAGTCCCGTGACCACGTAACCATGGCAACTCACATTGTGAAGCTATTGAGCTTCTTTTGCTGGCTCCATTCATTCCCCAAACACCAAAGCCATCCTTCCTACATAGTTTATATGTGTGTGTTCAGCTACATTTTGAGAGACAAATATCAGCCTAATTTTTCTGAAATCATTTTAATCAATGTTTTCATGCTATAATGGTAGACTTAAAGGATTCCTGAAATTGGAGTATTTTTTTTAAAAGCTTGATTTGAACTTGTCTTTCCAGCCTTAATATATATGAAAGATAAATATTATGCATTCTGCAGGGGAAAAAATTACACCAAACAAACAAGTTTAGTTCTTGGTGTTTCTTGCACATTGAAATCACAGGCTGACTTCATTTTGGGTTGCAAACAGCTTCTGCTGTCCTCCCACAGCTGGGAAGGTGACCCACCACAGGGACCTTGAGTGCCATCAATACCCCTTTGTAACTGCAACGACTCAGTGAACTCTTTTCGTCTTCAATAACGACGCAGTGTCAACATCTGCTTCCAATAAAATTGTTTCCTTTTTTTCTCCAGTAGAGTGAATCTGCTGACTGAGATTTTAAAGGGAGTGTTTCCCTCCCTTTCCATGAAGGAGACTTTTTTTTCCACACCATATTGTGCAACTTTTCCTCCAAAGGAAGGAAAAACAAGAGGGGCAGAGAAGAGAACATTCTTAGTCCAGTGCCACAGAAACACAATGTATATCTGACAACTACAAAGGTCAGTGGTTTGGTGACACTGCCCTCCTAATTTTGGAGACAGCAATATATGGAGTTGTGGGTGAAAATGACTCAGACTCTGGCTACATACAACTAAATGTTTAATTAGCCTTTCTTCAGAAACACCACATTAAAAACTCGGAGTTCATTAGGAAGTTAACATTTTATCTCCCAGAAGTAAGAGGGAACAAAGATTCCCTTTTCAATGACTCTACAGAAAAGTAGTCATTGGTCTATTTAGGTGCAGAATAATGATTATGCAACATTAAGGGAAAGAAGAGTTAAGAGCTCAATTTAGTAACCAACTTGCTGAATTGATGGTTGTTTGAGAAGGCTGATACTTGTTCGAACATCTATGCTGTAAGTCGGGTATATCTGTATGTTTCCCGACTTTCACAGCCATCCTATTAGGTAGTATTATCCCATTTTTTATCATGAGGTAAATGAAGTTCTGCAACAATAAACCACAGCTGGGTCAGAATTCAGTGAAACACCGAGTTCACACTCAATCATCCTGCTGACCCACTCCTTCTCAGTCAAAACAGTGTGTCCTGGTCCATCACTTACTGCCATTCCCACTGACTAGTTAGGCAAATGCTACTTCACACAGGGATGCTTCTCATAAGGAACAGCATGCAATTGAGAAAAGTACAGTCTCTGTCAGTTGAAATTACAACCACAGCATCCAGTCAGATAGTGGTCTTAAGGCTTCTTCCTGTCCCATGTTCTACAAGCTTGGGAACAGACAAATACTATTTGTAAAATAATGGTGAGCTCTTCTAGAACATATTATTTTAATGTTACAAGTTTGGGAAATGTGTTCTTCAGTATTTTTGGAATACTCTCATTCTCTCTATAAATTTTAGGATAATATTTCTGTTTTAGGGAGTAAACATAATGCAAATCTCAATAATGAATTCAACAAAGAAAAAGTTGGAAGAGTTAAAAGAATGGGTAAAAGAAAATATATCAACTTGGTTTAGAAAAATGTTTAGAGTATAAATGTCAGAGGTTCTTCAGAAATTATCAAGGAAAAATCAGATATCCTGCGGGGATTCTAACAGCCAACAATGTGTGGTTTCTTACTGTAGAGAGTTCATTCATGGAATAGTAGATGGCATATAGAATAATAAGGTCTTCTGGTGTCAAATGTGCAAGCTTTCAAATAGAAGGAAATTTAAGTTGTAAAACAGTCAAAAGTAGAGTGGGTCTAATGAATTCAGAGAGGCAGGAGGCAGTGACCCTTCTGTATAGCAGTCATACTTTAAAGTGAGAATCCAGACCAGGGTGTAATAGCACTTGATATGCAAATAAATTCAGATTACTTATTTTGCTATAGTATAGCTCCCTTTATTACTTCTGCTTGTAACAGTTATGTTAAAACACTGAGGGATGCTGGATAGTTAGAGAAACATGTTCCTTTTCCTTTATTAGATTCTGGTCCCCTCCTTTGATGACAGTGGGCCACTGTTACCTATGCCTGTTCTCATAGGGCGAGCTCAAGCCTTTGTTGCACGCCATAGAATTTAGATTCTTCCCTTTCCTTTGGTCTTGAACCAAATCATGTTTTGGGCATAGTTTTGAGGATATCAGAGCAAAAACCACTACATTATCTACTTTCCTTTACAATACAGAATGATAATGAAGAAGAAAACAAGTTAGTCCTCTTATCTTCCCTTATCTGACTAAATTCAATGGAGTGAGCTCAGTGACTTCAAGTATGGTAGTGTTTCAAGAGACACTGCGATGTAAGTTAATATATCCCAAGGGGAAATGTGATACCAGCCAATAAGGCTCCCTCACGGGAGCTGCTGAGTGTTCAGTTCTTACCACTGGATTCAAGGATTCAAGACAACATGAATTTGATAGATTCACTCAACTCTACGCTCCACATGTTTATGCAGATGCAATTTTTATTTGTTATCAACATCCAGATAAAAATGCATAGAATTAAATGTGGCCATTATCAGGATGCTAAAGTTCCTAAACTGGTAAGCTACCTTAAGTCTAGACTCTACTGATAAAAATGTGAAAACTGTGTTAAAGGAAAATCAAGATGAAGAAATGATGGAGTCAAGATACAAGTGTATACAAGAGATGAAGTGGGTTTATAATTCAAAACACAGCAGGGAGAGAAACAAATGTCTATCGATATAGCCAAGCGAAATGTTTGGAAATGAGTTGGGAGAATTCTGCCTAGCTGCTTGTCGTGTTGCTAATGTGCAAAGTATTCTCACCGATGAAGTTCACAATTAAAACCAGAATGTAGCACGTGACTTAACCTTCTGTTTTGTGTGGGCTGAGAGAAATGGGAGAATTTGAGAAACATTATCAAATAAAAGCATCTGTACTACACTAACATCCTCTATGGCTGGGAGCAACTGAAAGGAAAAAAAATATGCTGCTGCTTTGATTTGCCAGCCATTGCTACCTTCATAGTCCTAACCTTTGCCTAATCTTCTCTTCAAGTGACTTCCAATGTCACGCCTTCTTTATCTTCTGGGCCATGGGAAGTTTACTGCTCAAGTTTTCAGTCTTTCAACCAGTTTGTGTAATTGAAGCATAAACTTAAATCCATTACCACTTTTATTTTGCTCTAATTTTTGAGAAACTAATTACACTTAAAAGCAAATGAAAAATCTTGCAGAATGATCAAATCAAAACATTACATCAAGAATACATTACTTTTCAGTTTACAGAAATGGGGGATAGTCAGCACTTTGGCATGTATCTCTTTCCTTTCCTGATACTCCAGAAAACAAAAGTCATCCAAATTATGACCTTTGAAACAGCCACGAATGAATGGTTAGAAGTTAGGAACATTTGTCCATGAGATCCACAGTTATCATGGCTAAGTGTGTTGCTTTTTCCTATTTTGAAGCTGTATGTAAGTTCTATTCCTAATTGTTAAGATAGGCTGGACTACACAGAGAAGTATTGTTCATTAACCTAAATTTAATTGTTAGTCAACTTCCAAGAACTATTTTGGAGAGATACCCTTTAGTTTGTGGCTCTTTAAAAGAAAATGCCCCTTTCAAGCTGCACATACATATATAATTGCAAACTAAGAGAGCTATCATCGAATTAAGTCTTCACTGAGTTTCAACATAAACACAACATTGCAAGGTCTGTTTATGATAGTGCCACTGTTGTAGAAAGGATGAAACCCTTGAGGTACCCTCGGAAGCACAGACAAAGCGCATCACAAACACTTTAAAGATCAGCGCTTAAACATTTTGGCCAGTGCTTTTCTGAGAGCAAGTTCTTTAAACAGAACTCAACCATTGCTACAAGATTAAGTAAAAAACAAAACAAAACAAAACAAAAAACAATTACATCTTCAAAAATATCCCCTCTATGTTAAACCAACCATTTTGTATTTCCACAAAAATAGATGAAGATGGAGATATTGGTTTTCCTGAAGGAATGAGCATTTTCATTTTGTAAATCATCTTCTTATAAGGTTCAAAAGGAAAAAACAAAAAGAAGAAAAAGACAAAGCACAAAAAACTAGCCCAGGTCCTCATACAAGGTGAGTAAAATGAGACGTCGCACAGGTGACAAAGGCTCAGATGAGGGAAAACAAACCAAAAGCTTTTCTTCAATGAGTAGGAGGATCCACTATGCCTTCTCCAGAAAAGGTTCAAATCTAAAGACAATGCCTTCTCTGTCCTCTTCTCAATCCTCCTTTCCCACGTCCCATTCCTGGATGGGACACCCCAGTGGCATGTTTTCCCAGAGGGTCCTTGGATTCACGCTGCCATATGACCTGCTGACACCATGCTTCAGTACCAAGTTGACTCTTTGCTCTTGTCCTGATGCTGAAGACCTAAAATGATGAAAATGGAAAATAATGAAGAATGAATAAGTATACACATAGCATTCATGAATGGTCGTGACCTGCCACACACTGAATACAGAAAGTTAAACCCGGGCAACACGAGATAGGACTTAAAGAGGACCTATCCTCTAAGAAGGACAGGGACCACACTACGTGAGAAGAACTCTGTACTGGAATAATGCTGTTTATACCATGGACATTGCTGTTTCTTTCTTATTCTCCTGGATTAGGAGTAAATGACAAATTCAATAAAATTAAAAATTGTGCCTTAACTTTAAAGAGGAGATGATAATGGAAGAGAAGAGAGACATAACCAACTTGAGAAACATCTGAACAACGCTTCAATTAAAACCAATGCAATTAGACTTGTGGACTAGTAAGTTCAGTTGTAAAATTTCTTTTATTCAGAGCAGCATCATTAAAGTCATAGAGAATGGTTAAATATGAATAAAACATAGTGTTTAGTATTGTTGCTATGGACTGGTAGGTCATAGTACATAGTACTCTATTCTAGTTAATCATTTACTTCTTTGAACATCTTTTCTCATAATGAACTTAAAGTGACTCAGGAGTATCTAAGGAACAATGCAAGCAATTGGGTTAAATAAGTTTAAAGAAGATACCTGAACACATCTGAACTCCAACTGGTAGGTAAAATAGAAAGCTTATTAAAGAGGAAGTATCGAAAATATGAACTCGACTTGGGTCTACTACAGTCATTTAACCAATTACTGATACAGGCAATTAGGGCAGTTGCTGCCCAAACCCTACCTGGAGATAAGTTTCATTTTGTGTGTATTTTTTGTTTTGTTTTATTTTTGAGGTATAACTGAGAAACATGCATATTTGATGTGCATGTATTAAAATATTTTGATGTACATATATATTGAAATCATTGTTGCAATCAATCAGATTTCTTGTCTATTGTCTCTTTTAGTTACCTTTATTTTTCTATTTGAGGCATATAATTTGATAGAATTGGCCCTCTGAATAAACTCTTAAGCCATTCAGAATCAAAAAAAAAGTGAAATGAGGCCTTCAAAATGTGGGCAGAAAGACAATTGTTATGTTGGTGCCAGGATCTCAAACTATTCTTTTGACCCTTTGTTTAACAGTGTTATCTGTCTGGGATGAATATTAGACATAAAAACAAAAAATTTCCCAGGAGAGTTTAGTATTTTGATTGTTACTATAATAGCATTTTTTGTTCCTCTACCCATAAATATATTTTTTTACTAAAGATGTTGTAAGCACAGTCACTGGATACAGATATTAAGACAAAATTCAAAGACAGCAACATAACAAGACAGAATAAACAAAGAACGTAAGAAGCAGGTCAGATTGTAGGATCTATAGGGGGTCAAAGACACCACAAGAAAACCCACAAGTCAGCTAATCTGGACTCATAGAAGCTCACAGAGACTGAGCTGATAATCAGGGAGCGTACACAGGTCTGACCTAGGCACTCTACATCTGTGTTAGGCTTGTGTAGCTTGGTCTTCCTGTGGGGCTCCTAACTCTGACTGTTTCGGCTGCTTCCGGAATCCATTTCCTCTTCCTGGGTAGCCTCCTCTGTCTTAATTTGAGAATATGTGCATCGTCTTACTGCAACTTGATATGCCATATTTGGTTGATATCTCTGGAAGGTCTGCTTTTTTCTGAAGGAAAATGGAGGAGTTGTGGATCTGGAGGCAAGGGGATGTGTGGAGACTGGGAGAAGTGGAGGGACGTGAAACTAAGCCAGTGTAAAAAAATTAGAGAGGAGGGAGAGAGAGAGAATATAAATAAATAAGATCTTAACTGGAGGCGTAGTCTGCACAGCACAAAGCAGGAGAGTATTGACTAAAGGCCTGCGTGTCAAAAGAATGCTCTAGCTATTATTCTCTAAGAATCATTGAATGCTTGGTATAGAACCTTTACTCCAGTTTCAAAGAGGAGGAGGATAAAAGAAAAGGAAAAGGAGACAGAAAAGGAAGAGAAATAAAAGGATCAGAGATGTATCAGGACACTCAAGTTTGCCTTATTTATTTTCAAATATTTTCGTGGGTTGAATAATTTGCAACCTGACAGTCTCTGTGGAGCAACTCTTATAATCTAAGCCACCTTTACTGACAATCTGCTGACTACATAAATATTTTTTGTTATTAATACTTCTCATCTTCTAGATTATGCAGCATTTCCAGAGCTGAAGACGACATCAATCTATAGAATGTCAACACTGCAAGTTATGAATACTGCTGCAATCATCGAGTGGTTTGGACTTTTTTTAAAAAAATAAATAAAGGCAATCCCTAGTTTGATGTGCAAAGATATATGACTCCCTTGGATCATGTAAATGTTTGCTGTAGGCACGTATGGAATTACTTAAAATGGATCCCAAGTTTTCAACCAGAAAAGCAGAAATCATTCTCTCATTCTAAATGCACCTCTTCAGTGTGTGGTTCTATGGCTCTGTGTCACTCCAGAGGACAGTTTAACAAAGTCAAGCCGCCTGGCAACTCACATGTAACCTCAAGGTATTAAATAACTATTGGATGCTGGTTGCTTAGCTTCTTCTCAGTGGAAAGACATAAATCATATCTTTGATTTAATTTCCAGTCATCATTTTTTATAAATTTGAAAATAAATGTAACTAATTAAAAAAAAAGAACAAGGACAATAGATCCTGCTAATATGTTGCCTCATAAAATCAAGGCTGCCACACTTCTAGCAGAGAAAATTGCTGAGAGTGGTGCAGGATACTTATGAGTCATCCACTTAGATTTTGCCTAACAAAATGAAAGAAGACAAAATTGATCAGCATGGTCTGTATATCCATGGCAATTTTTTAAAAATTCCTTGGAACAAGAGACTACCCTGTGCCCCAAACATTGCTCTTATTTGGACTCCTTTGCTCCTCTAATGCCAATCAAATCTGTATAAAATGAAGGCCTAACACCCTCTGCCATTTCGACTGGCTGACAGAAATCACCAGATTTGCTTCTTTATGTCAGTAATTCCACTTTGGTCTTATTCTCTAGTCCATAGATATTTTAGTATATGCCAAGCTTTACATTTACGGAAAGTGCTGGGAACTTTACAGGGACATTCACATAATCTTCTAACCAGGCTCTAAATAATATGGATTACTCAAGAAGAGGGTGGAAATTAGGGGAAGTGATGGCAGAGGCAGGTTTATAACCAGGAGTTCTGATAGCAGAGACAGTAGTTCTAATGATAGCGTATATACGTACATTTTATGTGACTTGTGTCGTTTGAAAGATAGGACAGGAATACACTAGCCACTCTTTACTAACCCCCACATAAACAGGATCTCACAAACTTTGTTCACAAAAATGCAAATCAATTTCTATATTCCCTTTTCATCTCTTTAAATATATATAATATATATGTATATTTTTATATTTTTTCTGAGCTGATATCAAGACTAACAAGATGATTCACTTGATAACTTTTTAACAAGTACATTAACTTGAATTTTATTTCTGAAATACAGTAAGTTATTTCTAAGATATAATAAAGACTGACAATGCTTTAGACCATTGCGTTAGTGTAATATAATTGTTCTAGACCCATCCACTTTCCTAACGTGAACGCTTTTAAAATGAAGAACATTCAAGTTAAGGCTTTTACTATATTTTATTTTCTATCTTTATTATTTGCTTCCTGTTTGCTGTAAATCAGAAGTAGGCCAGGAAAGAAAGCTATTACAGTATGATCTTCAGAGTTTCAATGGGAGATGGACTTAGAATAGAGTTTTAAAGAAACTACAGGTTCTGAGACACACTTCTTCACTTCAGTTCCAACAGCAACACCACCTGATCACCACAGAAGAGAAGAAACAATATCCATACCCAAGCAAACAAACTTGAAATAATTCGGAATGTGAGAAAAATCTGGTCACATAAGAGGATCACAGTTTGCTTTCATTTCAAAAATCTGTGAGGCTGGCACTCAGTCTGTTCAGGATGTTAAAACAAATGCTGCCAACTGGGTAGATGATTAACAGCACAAATTCCTCCAGTGCCATCGGAGAAGTTCAGATCGAAGATAAAGACAACAGAAGATTTGGTGATGGATGAAAGCTTGCTTTCTGGTTTGTAGCGGTTCCTTTCACTGTTTACTAAAACAGAAAGGGGGGTGTGTGTGTGTGTGTGTGTGTGTGTGTGTGTGTGTGTGTGTGTGTGTGTGTGTTTTCTAAAGCCTTTTAGAAGAGAATAAGTTTCCGTTTCCGAGGACTCAGTCCCTCCCTGTCACTTATCCATCCTCCAAAGGCCTCACTAAAACCAACACCTTAAGACTTAGAATTTCAGCATAAACTTTCAGGAGGACACCAACATCCAGACCACAATACTAACAGAATCTTACAAAGATGTTACTAGGAGCAACTTACCCTCTCCTGGGCAAAATCATGCTCTAAATTTCAAAAAGCAACAATTTCAAAGTTTGGTATTGGGCTAAGGTTATGGATATAAGAATCAGCATAGCAGCAACATGTATGTAAGCATGAAAATCTAGTCTTTCCCCTCCCTAACTTCCTTCAACCCCAAGTCATTTTGTGAAAACATTCTGAAGCTCCCAAAAACTCCCATGAAAGACGGAGGGGTTGACTTAGAGGGGATTCTGTTGAATCTACTGTAGCTCCTGTACCCTGCAGTGGGAAAGACGGCATGGGCAGCTCGAGATGGGGATCTTGGAGGGATCGCAGTGAGATGGTAAGGTTGCTCGAGATGGGGATCTTGGAGGGATCGCAGTGAGATGGTAAGGTTACTCGAGATGGGTATCTTGAGGGATCGCAGTGAGATGGTAAGGTTGCTCGAGATGGGTATCTTGGAGGGATCGCAGTGAGATGGTAAGGTTGCTGCCAAGTTTAAGAGACAGTGGTGCATAGATGTAGGAGAGGAAGATTTGAATGCAGGGGCAGAATAAGAATGATATGACACGAATGAATGGCACCAAAAGGCCGAATGCAACCTACTAATTATATGTTTGCATAACTTTATAGAGCTAAGCGTTAAGTGCTGTGGAAAGGACAAAGGAATAACTTAAAAATAAATTTTGGCTATAAGTGGGATTTCTATTTTAATGTGCTATGAAAGTATCACTAGATTAGCTAAAGATTAGCTAGACTTTTCTGAATGGAGAATAGAAGTGGGCACAAAATTTTACCCCTAACTGAGCAGCTACTGGCAATCGACAGTTGACTGGGGAGAGTATCTTCCTTTAACTGGGTATCTCCTGATAGGTCTGAGCATAAGACAATACACATTAGAGTATGAAGGGATTAATAGAACTTGATAGGATTTTTAAAAATGAGAACACAATGTTGGATGAGTCCTAAGTGGGATGGGGATCCTGAAGATGGAGGAAGGAAATACGATGTATAAAAGCATCAGATATCTAAAAGAACAGCAAGACTAAGGAACCATTATTCTACTGTTAGGGAGAAGTCATAAGTAATAGACTGAAGTGAATTTGTATGCTGCTGCAGAGCTAGCTTATGGGAACACTCTGATTACCAAACATAATCCACTATATGAACAGGTTCCATTTCTGAGGGAGCATGATGCTTTGAAAATGACATTGACACACCTCTATTTTTTTTTTATTCCTAGAGATAGAAGAGGTAACTGTACATTGAGCGAGACATACTGGTGAAAGGAAAGAAATGAGATATAAAACCTGAGTGTGGGTAAAACATATTTTGATCTTAATAGAAAGAAAGTACTTGATAAGTATAAAGTGCTCATTTCACAAATATTAAAAGTTTGCATGCAAGTCATTTACCTAGGAACACTTGCTATTAGATTAACAAACTGGCAACTTATTCTTGTATTTAAAAATACTCTGTCCTGCTACAATAAATGCAAATAGTACTTGTTCTCAACTTAAATACATACAGCATTCTGTTGTGGCAAGTAGACAATTTTCCCCCACATGACAGAATGACAGATGACCATAGAAATGTTCATGAGACAGTCATATGCATTTCTATGCCTTCATAAAATTAACACTGCAAATGATAATACAATTGCATCTGTTTGCTGGAGGCTTGCAAAATCAGGTTAAATACAAGTTGGGACTTTCTAACGATGATCCATGTGACCACAGACCCATACTATTAACCTAGAGGAGGAACGAAGAAGAGAAGCAATAGGTACCCATTTGGGCAACAGTAATGTAATGAATATCAAAGTAGATCATGTGTAATCACCATACTTCTTTTTATAACTTCTAAAGTTTTTCCTCTCAAAACAATTTCTAAAATTATTATCAATACTGTTTGGAAAATAAAAGCTCTAAGGAATATTTTTCCCACATTTAAAGTATATTTTAGCCCTGTGAGCAATCACCACTGTTTATACTGCAGGGCAGGCAGAACAGCAGTATCTTTGGAAACTGCATACATATCTTTATTCTTTTGGGAGACCTCATAGCAATCATTCTACAGCATAACAATACTCAACAGATGTACATAATGTGCCTACATACAGACATACACATACATATGCACATATATATGCATAAACATACATACTAGCTTGTTTTGGAAACATTTATTATTATTGAAGGCATATATATAGTCAGTTATGGTTACATAGATAACTATGATGCTAAAATGCACTCAAGATGACTGTGACACTCATGTTTTTAAAATAAAAAATCAAGTATTGATAAATGGGACTTTATGAAACTGAAAAGCTTCTGTAAGGCAAAGGATACAGTCTATAGACAAACTGGCAACCTACAGATCAGGAAAAAAATCTTCATTAACCCCACATCCGATAAGGGCTAATATCCAAAATGTATAAAGAACTCAAGAAGCTAACCACTAAAAAACCAAACAACCCAAACAAAAAATGGGGTATAGAGCTGAACAGAGAATTCACAGCAGAGAAATTTCAAATGTCCAAGAAACATTTAAAGAAATGTTCAAAGTCTGTAGTGATCAGGAAAATGCATATGAAAACAACCCTGAGATTTCACCTTACACCAATCAGAATGTCTAAGATCAAAAACTCTGGTAACAGCAGATGCTGGCAAGGATGTGGAGAAAGAGGAACACTCCTCCATTGTTGGTGGGATTGCAGACTGGTACAACCACTCTGGAAATCAGTCTGGAGGTTCCTCAGAAAGTTGGAAATAGCTCTACCTGAAGACCCAGCTATACCTCTCTTGGGCATCCAAAGGATGCCCCACCATACCACAGCAGCACACGCTCCTCTATGTTCATAGCAGCTCTATCCGTCACAGCGGAAGCTGGAAACAGCCCAGATGTCCCGCATGGAAGAGCAAATACAGAAAGTGTGGCTCATTTACACGATGGAATATTACTCAGCTATGAAGAATGAGAACATCATGAGTTTTACAGGCAAATGGATGGAACTAGAAAATATCATCCTGAGTGTCCAAAAGGACATGCATGGTATGTACTCACTAATAAGTGTATATTAACCAAAAAGAACAGAATACCAAGGATACAATCCACAGTACTCAAGAAGGTTAACAAGCAGAAGGGCCCAAGTGGGGATGCTTCAATCCCACTTGGGAGGGAGAAGATAATCGTCACAGAGGCAGAGGGAAGGAGGGACCTGGGTGGGAGGGGGAAGGGGAGCATGACCATGTATGGGAGACAGGAGAGAAGGCCTGAGGACTAGCAGAATGAATGAAAATATGTAACCTCAGAGGGTGGGAGGTGGGGGTACTATCTAGAATGTACCAGAGACCTGGTAGTTGAGAGAATTTCAGGACTCAAAGGGAGGGAACCGCAGATGAAATGCCCTATAGTGGTAAGAGGGAACTCATAGAGTCCACCGCCAGTAGAAAGACAAGACATCAAGTAGAGGGATGGAATTACCATCCCACAGTAAAAAATTCTGACCCAGAATTGTTCCAGTCTAAAAGAACCACAGGAACAAAAATGGAGAAGAGCCTGAGGTAAAGGAGCTGGGGGTTGGAGGGAATGGGACACTATTACTGATTCTATGGTGTGCTTAAAGACAGGAGCCTAGCATGGCTAGCCTTTGAGAAGCCATCAAGCAGCTGAATGAGACACAGATACTTACACCCAATCACTGGTGTGAAGTAGGGGACCCGGGTGGTTGATTATGGAAAGGCTGGAAGAAGCTGAGGAGGAGGGTGACCCCATAGGAAGACCAGCAGTCTCAACTAACCTGGACCCCCGAGATCTCTCAGAGGCTGAGCCACTAACCAGGCCGCATACAGGAGCTGGTCTGTGGCTGCTGACATACACACAGTAGAGGACTGTCTGATCTGGCCTCTGTCAGAGAAGTCCCTAACCCTCTAGAGACTTGAAGCCCCGGGAGTGGGGAGTCCTGGTTGCGGTGGGGGCCATCCTCTTGGAGACCATAAGGGAAGGATTGGGATGAGGGACTGTGGGAGGGTAGAAAGACTGGACTGTAAAAAAAAGTAATACATTTTTTTAAATGAAAAAATTAAAATAAAACTAAATATTTATAATGGTCATGATAGACTTATCTAAGTTTCATTTGCATTATTTCACTATTAATGAATGTGGGCACCATGTGTTATGACTTTCTCTTTATTTTATCTTTGATCAATTTTGTGCTTTACCATTGATCAAATTCAAGGATTAAAGTTTTCCTTGATTTCTCTGAACCTTTCATGCATTTGATATGTGTGTTTTTTTACATGTTATAAGTATTTTGGACAACTTGATGATTCGACTTCATACTTAACACATAAGTGATTAACCATGTTTTAAATATGCATTCTTCTAAATTTGTTCCTTATGATATTTCAATAACAGTCAATATCTTGTGACTACAACTCGTGCACACTAATAATGGATGAGGCCTTGCTCAGAAAGTAAAGGACTTAGCAGCAAAACAAGACTTTTCTACTTAAGGAGACAGGGTCTGGAGGCACATTGAGAATCTCCTTCAAATCTCCACTGAAACAGTGCTGTCAGAAACAATAAGGTGAAAACCGCCTGAACTTGTCAGCATGTCTTTAAGTTCAGATTCAAAGGAAGAGTAGAAATATAAAACCCACCAAACCTGAATTTGTTTTAGACCCTAACTTACTGTGTTAAGGTAAGAAGCGCAACACCTGCACACCTGAGGCAAACACTGTGGGTGACAGGCTGTTTACTGCCAGGTGTCTACTATTGAGACAGGAGCCACAGTAGTCAATCTACCCTTGTAAAGCCTTCCTCCCTCGGAAACCACAAACTGCTGTGCAGGGCCCTCTGGCCTTTGCCTTTAGCAATTTCTCCAGTGTCCAGCTGGACAGATAACCGTCACATGCTTACAGCCTCTCACACGTGAGACCATCAGTAATATAACTCAACTTGTGACAGATACGAATTACATATCCCAGTGACTGGTAGTTTTCTTTTTAGCTCATATATTAAGTTCTAAGCTTGAACATCGATGGCATTGATCATTAATCACCTCGTAGGTGATAAGATCTTGGGATCATGCTACGGAATGTAAGACACTACTTACCAATCCAGCAAACTCATTTCAAAAGCAGATATAAAGACGTCTTAAGCATAGGGATAAACATTAACAAAAGAATGAAGAATGAAATGAAATATTCTTCTGTATTCTCTACAAACTACAGACTTTTCTCCCAGAACGGAGAAAAGCAAGACCAAAGGGAGCAAAAAAAGTTTGGATTACTTATTATAACTAAAACCACACGTTATGATGCTCTCAAGAGATTCTAACTATCCAGACATCTGCTGGCTAGCACATGCACATGTACCCAAATATGCATCTTTAAAGAGATTTCTAGGTTTTACCATGACAGCTTTACGATTCAGAAAATAGATAATCCAACCACAAGAAGAGCTAGTCTAGCAACTTTGCTTGAGGCCCCCACTGCCCCAAAAGAGAAAGTTTGGTATAAATATAAATTATTAAAAAACTCCAAATTTTAAAAATAACTTTGGAAGTCCTGAAATACAAGCATACTTTAATATGAATTCGAGGTAAGTCATCAATCAATCTCTCTATTGAAGCAAAATATATTAGAAGAGACTCGACAATGAGATGAACTACATGTGTGTCAATTCCTGTAGTGACATCAGTGGGATTTTCCACCTTCTTTGGACCTGGATGAAAATTTGCTCTCTGACATGTTGCAAAGAGTATATCCAATCTCAGCAAACAGAAACAGGGCTTCAGTGACACTGAAGACGCTAGAGCCACTCCTTAGAGCACAAGCCAAGCCAGCAGGAAGAGCTTAGAACACATGCTGTGCTTTCAAAGGATGAACTGAAATCTCCCATATATCAGGTTGATTCCACAAGAAAGAAATGACACATTTTGTCTCTCCTCGGTATTTTGCAAGATTTTCTTTTTGGCATGTCATCTTTTCACCAGAGAATCCAAAACATATTGGCCGCAGACAACTGTTTGTGAAACTTTATACTGTTGATAAATAGCTGAAAGGGAATAAAGATAGCTGTAAATTCCTCAGGCCACAGAGAATGCCTTTCCATAATGTTTGTAGCCTACTTGAAAGCCGATGCAAAATTGGCCGAGAATGGATTGGGAAACGGACTTCTCCACTGGAGCCATCCGTGTGTGAGCTCTGAGCCACAGCAGAGCGAGCGACGGTGAAAAATTATTTGCTGATACACAAGACCCTGACTCATGACACATACACTTCAGTTAGTGCATTGTTCTCCAATGGAATCCATGCAAGGATTAGCTGGTTTGCTTGGTTGCTTGGTTGGTTGGTTGGTTTTGGTTTTAACCTACACAATTTCTGTCACCAAAAGCACAGATGATTCTTTGGGGGAAATCATAACATGATCTGAAAACTTCCCAAACTCCCAGCCACAGTCAGTGGAACACAAGACTTTACAAAACATTTGAAGTTTTTAAATGTACAAATTGAAACACTAATTTCCTGCTTGCCTGTCTGAATATCACATTGTACTGTTAGGCATAATTATTTAAACAAGCAGTGGTTTTTCATAAAAAAAAAAGAAAGAAATTAAAATAAAGGTGAAAAGATGGTGGTGAATAATTTTGTCTGTAGTTTTGAGAAAATGTTTTCATGCAATCCTAAAGATTTTAGAACTCAGTTGAAAGAAAATTCATGTTAAGATGGACAGTGGATCAGCAAACACAAAGCTAACACTTTCAAGAGCGCAGTGCTAACTCTGCAGTGCTCTTGAGCCGAACTCGCAGCTGCACTTTCTTGCTACATATGCGGTGTGTCGAGTTCCATGTACAGGCTGTCGTCACTGTACATGAGTACATAGCAATGTGAACAGTGTGTTCATTTCTTCACATCGGACCTGTAGAGTATCTTAGAAAGAGAAAGCTGTGTCTTAAACATTTCCTAAGCTGCCTCTGCTCCTAACCCCTCAAATGCTTGTTTCTTTTCCCTTTCTTTGTCCCACCATTTTTAATTGTTGACTAACCACTCCAAAACAATAAATAAATGAATAAAATCAGTAATTTCCAAATACTGCTCTTAGGAAAATTGGCTAACAAAAATCACAGCTAATTTTCTGGAATAGAAATAGATTAAGTTGTGATAGAGGTATTCTAAGCTTGCATCAGTGTCTCAAGATGCTTCACACATTTAGTGTGAGTTTTTCAGCTTGATATGTCCCATCTTTATTACAGGTCATGGCAGAGTTCACTTCATATCACAATCGCCATCTGGAAAAACAGGCATATTCCCTGAGTCATTGACTTCCGTAGTTGGGTCAGGTCAGAAAAATGAAGAAGTGAGAGGTTACAGGCAAGACTAACAGCCCAATGCAATGAAGTGGTAAGAGGAATCTTGGAATTGATTTTATAGTCTGTTCCGTTTAAACTCTACTCTACACTCATATCTTACATCTCTTTGGATGTTTAAAATGATCCTCATGTGTTAAGTGCACCTTTTATAGGCCCCAAGTGACGAGGGAAGATGCTTACTAATAAAATCAATCTTTTTTCTTTCTTCTTACTTCCTTTATTTTTAGGTAAAATTTGTTACAGGATCAGGTTTAAATTCTTTGATTCACCCACATATACGTGTAAGTATATGTGTGTATATGTACATATACATATACATATACATATACATAAACATGTGTGTGTTTACGTATATATATACATAACTTTTGTCCTTTTCTTTTACATCCATATATGTGTGTGTGTGTATAAACTATTTTTCTAAACATATTTTTAATCACTAAATTCATAATAGACTTCATTACTTGTACCTTCCAAGCAGAACATTACTACATTACTTATGAGACTGGTTTTCTTTTGTTTTATTAAATTTATAGACTTTTATGAACCAAACCAAGACACTTATAAGTCATAGTCAACTTTTGTTTTTGAAGGACATATACATCATTTTGTGCATATGTTTTATTCAGGCACAGTGCATCAAACATAATTTACTAAAAGATCCCACTTGATGGCAGTACTCGAATATGTCTTTTACTTACTTATTTTAAACATTATCCAAAAATATTTTTCTTAGTATTTTGTGTGCTTTCATTTTATCTATGCATGGTGGAGTACTGAGGGTAAAGATGCTGAGACACAGGTAAAGTACTTTAATACTAATTTTCTTTCCAGGATAGCTTTTTAAAAGACTACAACTCTTTAATTTTCTACCAGCTATACATTTGAAGAACAAAACTTTCCTTTAATCAAGTTGGCTTTTGCCAAGCTTCAAACTTACAAATGCATGATTACTCATTATATGCAAATCGGTTTTCTCTAAAGATCACAGTTCTCCCTAAAGATTCCCAAACACACGTGATGAAAGAGGAAACAGTCTGAAGTGAATTCTGCAATTGGAACATGTGACTTTGTGAGATCCTTCTGGAGAGGGAGCTCCAGGAAAAAGTCTGAGTAAGTTAAGTGAAGTTCAATAAGGGCTTAACAAAATTCCGGCATGGGTTTGTGAAGCCTACAGGGTTCTGAAATGCATTTGTTCTCTCTGGTTCACCATCCTATGTGTTTTCATGCAGACTTCATTATTTGGCTTAATTTAGCATGCATGCTAATATTTCACAGACATAGAAGATGGTTCCTATTGCCCTTCTGGTCATGAAACTGTAACAGTGGACTTGTGCCTAACTCAACTAACACCACTCAAGAGGGTGTAAATATCCTTCAACATATCTTTGATGATTTCTCCCACTTCAGTATAAAGTAAGATTACCAAAAGGAAGAAAATAGCTTTCTAGAAATGTGATTGATCGGTTGTTGACCAATTTCCTTACTCTTATTAAATAATAATACATTTCATAGCAACAAAGAGGCCAGACCCAGCATCCACTGTGCTGTATCTGAAAGCTTTCTGCCTATTGTAATTAGAAAATCTACATGCATTTTTGCAACATGTTAGCTACCTTAGTTGAAATAACACCAACAATGTAAGTATCCAGTACTATAAATATTAGTGAGAGGTATTAAAGCCACTGGAAAAAATCATGTAGTTCAGGTTGATTTCTATATCAAAATTTGGTTCACTAGTCCTCTATGCTGTGAAAAAAACTTAGAAATACTTCTTCTTTTTTGATAAAACAGAAGACAATCTCATAATTTCCTACTGATCATTTGTAAAAATTACCATAACTGTTAACAAAAGTGTCAGTGTGTTCCTAAACATTCAGAATCCAGATGGCTAACACGTTTCCTAGGAAGACGTGAAGTGGGGTGAAGGTTTTAAATGAAATCTAAATTATTTGTTGCTTTGGTGTTCTCTTATTCTAGGGTGAAATTACCCCAGTGTCTTTGTGTTTTAATTGAGTTATAAGGCTGACTCTTGTGGTTCCTTGACAATTCCTCTCCAAACTTGCAACATTCCTCCTTTCTTATAAGGCCTTGAATTAAAACACTGCAGTGTCAACAAATATTCAAGGGTCTTGGATGAATAATGCTTGGTTTTCTTTAGCCACTATTATAAATGAGAGTGTTTTTAAGTTATTAGATATAAGTTACAGCTAATTTACAATTAGATTATAGTTATTAATATTTTGATGTGGTTAGGAGAAATTAGTAGGTCATTTCAGAGACATCTATCCAATCTTTGTAGCCTATGTTTCCAGTAGATGACTACCAATTGCCAATAAGTAAACACAGGTTTCAGGATGTAATCTACAGATGCAAAATTTACAGAATGGCCTGGAGTCAGAAAACTGCAACCTGATTCCCCCATTTCTTCAAGAGACAGAAGTTTCTTCATTTGTTCTTATAAACTGTTTTCATCCTTGATTTCTATTCTGTATTTTTTTGTTTACGATAATGAATATTTTTATTGGATAATTTTTTATTTACATTTCAAATGTAATCCTCTTTCCTGGTTTCCAGTCCATAAACCTCCTAACTCATACCCCCTCTCCCTTCTTCTATGAGGGTGTTCTCCCACCCATCCACCCACCCATTCCCGTCTCCCTACCCTGACATTCCCCTACATTGGGAGTCCAGCCTTGGCAGGACCAAGGGCTTTTCCTCCCATTGGTGTACAACAAGGCCATCCTCTGCTACATATGCAGCTGAAGCCACGAGTCTGTCCATGTGTACTTTTTGTTGGTGGTTTAGTCCCTGGGAGCTCTGGTTGGTTGATATTGTTGTTCTTATGGGGTTGCAAACCCCCTCAATTCCTTCAATCTTTTCAGGGAGATCAAATTAGATCATTACACTTGGGCAAGTTGCCTTTACCCAAATGACCTATCACTGAGCTCAAGAAAGTTTCTTTAGAAATAATTCAGTTGGAGTTGGGGATTTAGCTCAGTGGTAGAGTGCTTTCCTAGCAAGCAAAAGGTCCTGGGTTCGGTCCTCAGCTCAAAAAAAAAAAAAAAAAAAAAAAAGAAAGAAAAGAAAAGAAAAAAAGAAAGAAATAATTCAGTTAATGGAGGCAGATAAATAGCTTTTTGTGTTTATGGAAACTTCACAGCCTTCATTTCACAAGTAATCTGTGTGTCCACCATTTAGAATGATTTTGTTTCTCTACTTGGCAACAACTTAATATCTTAGGATACACAATTTTGATTTGAAATCTGAAGGTATCTTGGTTAGTGAGAGATGAAGCAAATTTTAGCATCATTATTGTTTGGAGAAGGCTCATCTAAAGATTCTTTTACTGAATCCAAATGTTTAATAGTAGCTTATATAAATTTATGACTGTCTTTAGATGTATTTCTTAAGAAGTCAGAATAACATTAACATGTTTTCATTACTTTTCATACATATCAGATTTTATGAGCATATGATATAGTACAGAATGTTGTTCTTTTTTTATTTTCCTTTGAATTTTAATTTTGAGTCACCTGTTCTCTCTCTCTCTCTCTCTCTCTCTCTCTCTCTCTCTCTCTCTCTCTCTCTCTCTCGGCATTTGACATTCATCATAGTAAAAAACAAAATCATAACAAACTTGTAGCAGAAATAACATGATGTCTTGTAAGAGAAATAAATCTGGGAATCTTGAGAAAAGCACACAAAGAAGCCAGGAACAGCTTGTGTTTATAGAGAAGATACATCACAAAGCAAAACTTCTTTTCCTTCTGGTGAGTTCAAATGTAGTGAACTATGAGAAAGCTACAAATGAAGTTAGCGTTATGTTTCAGTAAAAAAAATAAAAATAAAAGCCTTATTAGCAAAGCTTTACTTGAAGAAAAACTTAAGACTGTGAAGATTATAGATAAATTATGAATAAAAGGTGTAAGTTAGAATGTCAGGATTCCATACATGAATATGAGAATCATTATGATCAGAGAAAGGTGAGCAGATTAGAAATACTTAGTATGATCCTATGTATGTCTGAAAACAATGCACACTGTGTGTCTGATACAACAATGCACACAGTTGCAATCACTTAGAGCATTAATATGTATGTGTGACAGGACAGATGCAAACATGACCTAGTCCTTGTGCACAGAAACCCAGTTCAGTACTCAGTGTGCTTGACCTTCATCTCCTTTCCTCTCATGATTAACACAGTCCGTATTATCCTCAGCCTATCCACTCTTCTTCCCCTTTACTCCTTGACAATTATTCATGCAAACTGAACATTTTTAACATTTCTTATGGGGAAAGAGTTAAGGAAAGTGAATTTTTCAAAGCCTAGTCTGAGAAAAGTATGCTTAAAACTCAGCATGGTCCTCAAAGAGCATAATGTAAGTATCTCCTCCTACATAAAACTTAACACGTGCCTTTACTGAAGAACGGACAAAAGTTTTCAAAATGTCGAAAGGGTGATCTCTAAGAGAGTTATACAATACTCTATGTCACAAACCTCATTTGACCATAGATCATGTTTTCAGTCAAACCCACATTTTGAAAGTACAGTTCTCACAGGACTTGCAAAACCTATTTCTTAAACTGCCAATACAAAGGGGAACAGCCAATGTTAGATTCCTAACAATCTTTGGAATCTTCATAAGGAGGGCAGATCTAGGTGACTTGTGATTGTATCAGCATGTATATATGTAAAACCTGTTCAACAGAGAGAAGAGTAGGGCAAGAGGAAGCCAAGTGTAACAGCAGAACAAACTTTAAGGACACATGAATGTGCACCATTCTATCAAGGCAAACTTTAAATGATGTGCACGAATGACTGTCCTCGAGGGAGTTCATCCCTTCAGAGAATATGGGAATTCATTTCATTCTTAGAGAAGAATTATACCTATCAACATCAGAACTCTATTATGATATGTGATCATTAATTTAAATCCTAAATGTACTTTAAAACCAAATTATTACAAATACTGTAAATTAATTTTAAGCCCCACATGGACAGAAGCACATAAAAATTTTAAGTGAGATAGTCTCAACATCAGAAAATAAATTATCAAGAAAATTAAAAATATAGTCACACCAACATTTGTACATGACAGCTTACAGACAGTAATAGCTATCCTATAAAATTTAATTTATTTAACAATATTAATTTATCATTTAATCATATTGAATCAAAACAAATCTAATATGTACCAACTAATGAAAATGCAACTAAAAAATGATTGTTTTCATGCAATGAAATAAAATCCACTCAAATAAAAACAAAACAAAAAACCAAGTTCTGTGCACATATAATGTGGATGATGCTTGACACCACCATGTTAAGTGAAAGAAGACACATGTAGGATTCTAATTTGCTTCAGTAAAGAGAAAAGGTAACTTTTTAGAGTCTTCTAGTAAATATGTAGTTACCAGAAACGGAGAGTAGGAGTAAGTAGGGGTGAACTTTAATAAGTAAACAGCTTCTTGTGGAAGTGATAGAATGCTCTGGAACTAGACATTAAGGATTTATTACACAAGATGGTGAATAACTAAGAATGAATGAATCATATTTATTAAAATGGAGCATATGCTTTTCTGAATTATAACTAAGCAATAACTTTTAAAGTTAAAAACCGTTTGGTTTTGGATAAATAGAAATGAGAGTACCTTCCTGGGTTTGCAACTTTGTGATTGCTTTACTGAACGGACTTGTTTCATAGTTTATAGAGCAGGAAGGTGAAAGCATCTTAGTCAATGTCCATATTGTTTTGTTTTATGGACCCAGCTGAGTTAGAAAGGTGGGCGCTCTGACTCCAAACTCAGACTATCCACTAACATACAGAAGACCCTTGAAGAAGCTGGATGTATCCAAGTTTCCAAAAAGTTCTGAGGGAAGGCATCCTCATTTAGGTTTTCTCTATGGTTGTTTTAATGTTACCAAAGGAGAGCCAAGAAGCGGTGAGAGGGTAGAAGAACCAGAAAACTATAAAATGTTCCTATCTTTTCCTAAACAGAAAAACTATATCAAACCTTCAATTATACCGTGTACAATATTTTGACCTTTGTCACATATCAAGTTCAATCTTCCTCCTTAGAGTCCCTTAGTTTCTTTAAATTGTTCAAAATAAAATTGCAGCCATAATTATCATTTCACTTGAGATAAATGAAATGCTTATGTCCTTCCCAGATTAATATAGTGAAATCCAAATCCCCAAAAAATAGCGTTCAGAGATGAGTCATTACACCTAGAGAAACGGTCACTTGTGAGTGGCTTGGGCTCCTCACAAAAGCAACTACAAGGCTAACTTGGCCTTCAACCATGTAACATTACACCAAAATATAACCAGTTATGAACAACAAAACAGGCTTTCCTGTGACTTGATCTTGGTCTCAGCAGTCTCAGAATTGTGAGAACCATTCCTTACTGTTTAGAAACCACCTTGTCTGTGATTTTTTGTGACAGCAATCCCAAGTCTCTTCCCTTATAGGTAAAGCTACTATATATTGTTTTAACAAAATATTCTGGAAATAATTGAATTCGTTTACTTCTCATCTAATGACAGATGAAAATGACCTACATTTTTCCAGCTCAGATACCTGGATTTGGGGAAATGTTCTGACCCTTCCACTTGACACAAGTCACTCCTTGCTTTGGAATTTTACATGGAAACATCTGTTATTACAATCAACTTGAACTACAGAAGGGTAGGTACTGCCCTCTTATTGGTCCCACAAAGTGAATGTTGTACCACTCAACCCCTTTCCGTTAGTGATTAAAGCATCCATTTTCCTATTGTTACCTCAAGACGCTCTCAGAAACTGTTCTCTCCGGGAATTACCTTCAAATGAGCAAAGACACCTTATCCAGTGTCATGTCCATTTTCCCAGAGACAAGCCACAACCCAGAACTTGTAAATGTTGAAATATGAAAGCTAACCCCTTGGCTTGAGGATCTTTCTCACACCAAAAATATGATCCCCTAGAACATTATCCCAAAACTGCCCCAAAGGCTGTTCCTGTAAAAATTGATGCTTGCCATGCTCTTCTAGTTGGGGTTTAAATGTGGCATTTGATATTATGTCTGAATTTTGGACTAGAAACTGACCACTAAGATGCACTGTCTTCTACTCTCTCATCACTTGCCCATTCAAACGGTGCTAGCTCTTCCTTTACAGCCTTGTGCAGAACAAAGACACCATGCTGTGCCTTTAGTCATTCTTGTCAGAGGCACCCATAGCAAGCATCAATCCCTTTTATAGTCATGGCACTCTGAAATGTGATGGAAATGTCTATGGGAAGATTCTCTGGAGTTCAAAATTTCCCTGCTAGTTCAAGATAAAAGTTCATTGTGGAGATTAGTCTAACCTGAGTCTTCCAAATGTTGTGCCAATAATTTATCTTAATCTGTGTGGGTGCTTTGTTTTTCCAGTTGGGTGCAAACATAGACTAGTCGTGAATCATAATTATCATCTAATTACTAAGCTTACACCGTGTAGCCTTTTGTACATCCAGTGGGAAAACTTCCATTCCGCACTATTATCATTAACCACTTGCTTGCTAGCACCACTGTTACTCTGACTGCATGGAGAACTATAGAGTGTCTAGCTTAGCATTCTCTTAGAGCAAGTACAAAGATAAGTTTGAGAAATTTGAAATACTACAAAGGGGTTAGAAAAACTCATCATATATTATACATTAATATAAAAATTATGTATAATCTACAGACATACTAATATGTTGATATACATATATAATGGGAAGACAAAATTACTAATTGGGTATAGTAAATGTTCAATAAATGTTCAAGTGTGGATTAATAAGCCTAAGGAGATCCTCTCAGGACATTTCAGCAAACCAAAGCCTTCTGTCTACTTCCAAAGCTAAGAGCATGGCTTTTCATCTTTATGAAACTAATTTGATTTGGAGTTCTGAAAAAATTTACGTGATCCAGACTCATTCCCAATTTTGCGAGTATAGACAATGAGCAAAAGTTAACAGAAAGAGGGAGGAATCATGCCCATTTTCCTCTTCGTATTGACAGAACATCTAGAAAGAGAAATCATTGCTTGCCTCTTAGGAGCGTGGTTACTCTGACTCCACAGAGGCCACACATGTGGAAAACAGCAACCTTCCAACAGACACATCTCAAGGCGGCAGCTACTGTCCTGAGACCCCCACAATACCTATGCCCTTGACACTGAAAAACTTTGGATTAATTTTTCTGTTAATACATGACAAATGAAAAAGGCTAGCCCATGATGCTAAGGCCTATAGCATACTCTAGACTAAACCAGAAGCTAAAATGGGTTGAGGACAACAATGTCACCTGAAGCACCAACACCATGATCTTCTAGAACAGCAAACTACAGAGACATGTGTTCTATAATATATATTATATAGATATATATGGTAGGTTATATATTGTTCTTTTATATATAACATATATATAATATATGTATATACTCATTACTACTTCTAAGTACTTTACAGTACTGATTGATGTCCTCTGTTACTTAAACTAGTGAATGTAGGAAGAGGAAAGAAGGAGAAAGAAAACAGAGACAGGACAAAGAAAAAAGAGAAGAAAAGAAAAATAAAGTCTACTCTTAAAATATGGTCCCTATTTATTTTTCAAAAATCTGGACTGTAGACCACATTCCAAAAACAATCTGTTTTACAATGCATAACTGAAGCATACCACTATGTTTGAAATCTACTGAGCAGAACACATGGTAGAGAGTGCAGAGTCATGGAAGATTTACAGAGGGGGTGAGCTATTTGTAAACATAAGGTATGAGAGGATCGTGTTCAAAGAAACAGATTCCCCACAAAGGAGATGAGAGAAAAGTGCTGAGACCTCTCTCAGGCTAAGTTTTCACAAGCTAGTCATTCTCCTTTCCCCGGGAATGCAGGAATTATTACAAAATAGCTCTGTTCTACAAACATATTAGCTTCAAGAGAAAACTATTGCAAAAAAAAAAATCTTCCAAAAATGACCTCTTAACATTATCTTCTTTCACTAAAAAGAAGGAAATGTGTCTGCTCACCTGTTTCGAAGCCCACACTTGGCACGATGTCCACTGTCCCATGAAAGGCTCCGGCCCATGCTGAGGTAGCAGTGGTGGCTGTAGTCAGATCTGTCTTTGTGATGTCACACTGGGGAGCAGGAATCCTGGCAGCACGCACTGATGGCATCAGCAGGTGCCCATACGCGGGATCCAGGGCAGAGCCAGCAGTTGGGTGGTGGTGATGGTGGTGGTGGCGGTGGTGCATGTGAGCATGAGGATGGTGATGCCGCATGTACATGTCATGCATGTGGCTGTAGGATGGGCTCACCTGAGGTGCCAGAGGATAGTGCCAAGACTCGGATGCAGTAGGGGGTGGGGCAGGGCCAGTCTGATGCAGACCATGTCCTGGCCAAGAGTTGGGCTCTGCTGTTGTAAAGGTGCCATGGGGTGCAGTGACTTGGAAGTCAGGATGAACTCCCCCCAAACAAGGTGCCGGTGGGGGCTGGTAAGAGCTGGTCCAAAAGGAAGTTGGAAAATTACCCCGCTGGCTTGAAAGAGCTGAGCTGTCTGAGAAGACAGAAAACACATTATTTACATAAGATACAGTTCTGGGTTTGACTTGCCTTTGCTTGTCCAGTAATCTTTCACGAACAAGTGGATTACCATACACATTTTCTCTCTCCAAAGACAAGTGACCTGATATTGGGCTAGCCTCTCGGGTCCCATGTCAGGAGAATGAGACAAGATTCAAAGTCATGAGAGAACTCACTGCATTTGCTTCCTGTGCCTCTGCTACCCCAGTCTAAGCAGAAGTTTTCACACTAAATTAGTAAGCGTAAAGCTGCACTTCCTCTTGGGATCCTTTGGCTCTTAGTTGTAAACAGAGGTCATTGCTGTAGATTTCTGTTTAACATTTGTGCCATTAATGAGGTGTGTGTAGATTGGAAATATTTCCACTTCTTTTAAATACCAAACCAATTTTTATTTAAGCATAACATTTCAATGCCAGAATAAGAACCTATATTAAGATCATATACATGTGTCCTCCTCAAATCATGGATCAGTAAAAAGAATATATTTTATGTTCTTACTTTTGAGAAAATTTAGGAGTAGTTTGATCTTGGAAATAACAATGGTTAGTGTTTAATGAGAGAAGTCAAAAGTCAAGCATTGCCTTAAGGCTGCTCATGAGGCATCCGATTCGCACTCCAGTCCCATAAGAAAATGGAGAGAGGCAAAAAGTCTTAAGATTTGGCAAGCATAGGCTTACTCTTCAAAACTAGATAGCCATTCTCAGTGGTCAAAGGAGAGCAGACTTCACAACTGCCATAAGAGAGAACAATTATGACTCTAGACTGCACCTCAGTGGACAAAGGACAGTGTAGACTTCACAATGGCCACAAGAGGGAACAATTATGATCACAACCAGATCACCTTGACTTGGACTTTCTAGAAGTGATAACCAACATAGATTCAGGTTGAGTTATTCTTTTCAGGATCTGTTGATCTTCTTAAAAAAAACTATAGTGCAAACTTTGAGACAAAAAAACAAAGAAGGGGTGCAAACTTTGAGACAAAAAAACAAAGAAGGGGGATCCTCCTTTCATCCATTGGCCCCCTCAAGTCAATGTCTCTATCCTCTCAACACCAAGAGTCAGACACAGATTAGTCTAACATGCACAAATAGCTGTCACTGTTGGTCACCATCAGGAGGAACACAAGGAAGGAAGATGACACGTGAAAATGTTTTCAAGAACAAGCCCACAAAATGAGCTGGAAAAGAAATGAGCATGTCGAATTAGAAGGGCTGAATAGGAGGTAGACCTATGAAGATGTGAGATGGAGTTCTAGACTGATGGAATATAATGCAAAATATGAACATATGTACACAATCTACACAGATGCATCCAAACACACCAATAGTACCTCCAGCATCAGTAGCATTTAAGGAATAAAATTTAATAGGCAAAATTTGGCCAGAGAGGAAGAGAAAAGGGAGAGAAAGGGATGAGGAGAGAAATGAGAGACTGACAGACTATGGAGATATAAAGGACTCAGAGGAATGTGGGTTTCCTGCCCGGAGAAATGAAGTGAATTATCACAAGGCATATCCCAGGGATCATAGAAAGTTTTTAATCTAGAGAATGACTAAATCAGACCAGTACTTAGGAAGGTCTCTGCCCACCCCAAAGATGGCTTTTTATAATAATGTATATCTACAGATACGCTGCCTTGGGAAATCTTCACTTTCACTACAAATTTGTCTTTTCTCAGTTTATAGCCAAAAAGGGATTTCTTGATCTCTTTGTCATTTTCTTCCATTAAAATAAAAATAACTTACTTTAATTCATAACCTTGCAATCATCTTCCTCAATATTTTTTCATTCTGGCAAATATCCTATTGATTATTTATGTTAAGCTTAGACATAAGGTTGCAAGCGACATTACTTGTGCATATGCATTGTTGATGTTTTTATGTCAGGCTCTGTAGCATAAAAGAATCTAGATATTTTTTATTTGAACAACAGATATCCTAAGAGGTGTTCTTTGATACAAATATTTAATCTAACATGTTTATCGCTTCATACGCTTCCAGGACAGGAACCTATTTTTCTTACCACAATATAAATTACTTGAATCATCTGCCACGTGTATCATGGGGTTAACTATGTCCATCTCTGTCATAGTCTGACCTCTTATCTAAGTTCCCTAATGATTTTGGTATTAAGAGGGCATGAACATCCATTCTTTCTCTGTCAGCTCTACACCAGTGTTACCACAATTCACCCCTTCCTCCTGTGACCAAGGACCCACAGTTTCCAATTCACCTCCTCAGCATTGCTATGGATCTCAGGACCCTTAAAGCAATCTGTAAAACAATGCTCTTCAAAAAAGAAAAGGAGAGAAAGGTTGTGGAAGCCTTTCTCAGTAAGCTCTTAAATGAATGACTAGGACTGATCACCACCGGTTAAAAGACATACTTAGAAATCGGCCTTGAGGGCATTTTAGGGTGGCTTGCCAGACACCAATCTTCCACTTTATTGGCACACCTCCCATTTTTGGTATGAAATTCATTATTCTTCTCCTAATTTATATCTCCTGGCACAACCAGAACCTGAATGTGAAAACTGACAACCCCTGATACACAAAAATGTGCCTGGGACACAAGTTCTACTTATTGACCCTTCCGAGGAAAATGTCCAAAGTCCAGAGATAATATTCCATTTATTTAGATATGTTTCTCTTGATTTGTATTCTTATCCTATAACTATATAAGCATTGTAGATATGCACATACAAATTCACATACTGAATACATTTCCTATATTACTGTCCTATATACAAAGTACTCTATCGTGAGTACAAAATAGCCTAAGTATGATTTTGTTGAGTTCGCTTTTAGGAACACATGCACATTTCTTTATAAAAATGGAAGATAAGGTGAAATTGATATATTGTCCAATATAGTCTTTCCAAAGTGAACATATTATCATTGAAAGAAAAAAAACTAATTTTTAAAAGCACGCACTAAAAACTGAGCCACCCTTTAAAATTCCCCACAGAAAAATAAAATTAAAAGCATTTTAATATTTTCCCAGTTGGCAAAAGGTCTCCTGAGATTAATATAAACTTCGTAGGGATCTACATAGCCCTTTTCCAACAAACAATACTGATTTTCACATAGTAAGCGAAACAATATTGAATAGAAAATATGTTCACCAAGAAATCTGTGATTTGGGATCACTACTCGGCATTTGCTTATTTAGAGAAAGAAATGTGACACACAGAAACAGATGCTACGCTGTGCTTTGTGTTGGAGATCCAGCACGCTTATTTCATATGTATGTAAATTTTTTTCATTATGTGACTTTTTTGCTTATGAGTACTTAATCATAGCCACATTGGGTGGGTCAGAAAGCAGATGAAGATCTGCAGGAGCTATTTCCACACAATGTTACCTTTAAGGTTGGTGGAAATGATTCAGCATTGGGTAAGATTAGGACTGACTCAGCTGGGATTCCACAGTCATCATTATTCAACGTTCATGCAATGTTTGCATTCGGATGGCGACAATACTGACAGCCTTATACATAAAAAATAGCCTAAATATGATTTTGTTGAGTTCACTTTTAGGAACACATGCACATTTCTTTATAAAAATGGAAGATAAGGTGAAATTGATATATTGTCCAATATAGTCTTTCTAAAGTATACCAAATAATCTGATTTTCAGGGAAATTTTTGTTTCATAGAGAAACAGAGGAGATGATCATAGGTTCCAGAAGCCAAGTGTTCTTTTCGGATTATTTGAGATACAAATTCTTTTTACAATTGCACAATACTAGGGAACTTTTTATAGCAACTCTACATACCACGGAGAGGGGGCGGGGACTGCAAAGCAATTTAGGAAAGATTCAAGTTTTTAAATAATAAAAATAATATTAAATGGAAAACAACACAAAGAAATGCTATCATAAGTCATCTGTAATAATCTCCTGCTGACACATCCTTAGAGCAAATACAGATGAAAAGCATTAGTATCCAATATAAAATTTTCTTTTAAAGTTCACACTGAAGAAAACATTTAGAGAACTAGGGTGCGTGCCTCTAAACTCAGCACTCAGGAGGAGGAGCCAGGTAGTGGAGTTTCCAAGTTCTCTGAAAACCTGGACTAAGTGTCCAGACCCTGACTCACTAAGGAAGTGGATTGGGAGAAAGAAAGGGGGAGAGAAGAATCAATAAAATGCAAGAATACTATCTAAACTTAATTCTTAATCTAAAGGTTCTTGATATGTTTAAGACCCATTCCATGATTCTTCTGCTTCCTGTAAAAGGCAAATGCCAGGTCAGAAGAGGAGTAAAATAGGTCCCATTCTTTCCTGTCATTCAGTAATTATCCAAAGGTTGGCCTCCAGGGACTTTGTTGCAGCTTTGCTCAAAACCGTCCTCGTGACTGCAATCAAGCGAACCCTGCAGGCACCATCATGAGTTGAGTCAGGCCTCACTCTCTTCTCACTTGCTGCTCTAACTTCCTGGAAGCAGCAGCCTGCAGGGCCTCCATGACGAGTCTACTCCGAACTGTCATTCCCAACCAAACACCTCAGGATATATCTTTTCTTTCCTTTTTTCCTTGGCTCTGCTTAAACTGTATTGTTTGAGAGGCCTTTCCCACATGACTGAGTTCCCCAATTAGAACTCAATTGTAACAGCTAACTGGCAAATTTAATTTGAAAGTATAAGAAAAGTAAATAAATAGTGGAAATGGTTGTAAAGCATGTTTTTTAATTGGGATATCTGCTCTGGCACAGCTTATGTGACTACTCCCCTTTTTGATATACATACAGTCACACACACACACACACACACACACACACACACTCACACTCAGCCACACATACAACAGTCACACACACACACACACACACACACACACACACACACACACACACACAGGCACAGTCTCTCACATACACAGTCACACACACCACACTTTCCATAAAAACCATGGGGATAAGAAGACAGTCATGGTTATTTTGTTTTTATACCTGAAATGCATTGTGAGGTTTGCTATATCTCCCAAAATATTGTACCAAAATAAGGTACAAAATGTCTTCTCCTTCACTGTTTTCCTAACAGCTACACATCTCGAAAGATATATCCAAACCCTATCAAGAAGAATTGAAGTCAACTGTAACTATTTACTACAGAAATATATTATTCCAACATAGTTCAGTTGTAATTTCACATGTCACACACCAGTAGATTATAATAAATCCATGCTGCAAGCCAGTGTTTAATGCAGGTGGTGTTACTGGCAGTTTCTTTCAAAACTATCCCTAAATGGTGCCGTTAACATTATCAATAGCCTTGAGTCCTTACTCTATCCTAGACATTGCTTTGTGCTAGAAATATGAGCTTCTAGAAAACAAAATTTCTAGATTAAAAACTCAGCATTAGTTTTCCATCTGCCAAGTAAGTGGGATATCTATGGAAAAGAGAAAGCATCTGTCTAAGTGATTATGTTGCTTCATTTCCGCATGAAGTCATTCATGTATGCTTCCACATGATACTTATAGTAACCCTCGACTATGAGCAGTACTGAGCATACGTTACTGCTGGAACAGTTGGCCTCTAAGAGATTTTCTTTAATCTTTAGTTCTTTTTATTTTAATTTTAAACTTTAGAATTGCATACATGACCACACTGTATTTACCACGTTTTCATATCTACCTCGGCCTGGCCAACTCTTCCCGTACCTACTTATCTGTCTCTCCAATTCTTTTTCTTCTTTGGATAGCCCACCAAATCCAACTAGAGTTCATAAGGAGCCAGTGAAGTCCTGAGTGAATGTCTGTTCTTGATATGAGCTCAGCCATATAAAAGACTAGGGTGCCTTAAACCTATGAAAATGTCAAAACCTTCCTTGGGTGGGGCTCAAACAGATGGCAAGCTATTCCCTACTTGCAGTCTCCTTCCTTGATGCTTATAGCCTGAAGACTGACCTTTCCCCTACTGAGACTTCTACAAAGATTAGCTAAACCTATCTTCTTGTGCAGCTGTGTGCAGTAACACTACCTCCCTCGTGAACTCTGTACAATAAATACACCAAGCTTCCGGGATGCTGTGGCTTCTCCGTCTGACAGCTTAGACCTTCAAAAACCCAGTTTTTCAGTACATACATCTGTCTTTTCTTAATTTCTTCTCTGCCTCAGTTAGGTCAAACCCCTAGAACCATGTAAGAGAACACCAATGGCTGTCCATGTATGTACATGTCCACATATGAAGCCATCCGCTGGAGCATGCTAAACCTACCAGGGATAAAGATGAGGCAGAGACTGAGAAGATAGGAACCAAGGGCTGGCCTAACAAGACCCATCCCTGAAACAGAGACAACCACTGACACTATTTATAATTATCTGCTGTGCTTGCAGATAGGAGCCTAGCATAAGCATCCTCTCAGAGGCTTCATCCAACAGCTGGTGGAGACAGACGCAGAGACCCACAACCAAACATTAGGCAGAGCTTGGGAAGCATTGTGGAAGAGTTCGAGGAAAGATTGAGTGAGCTGGAGGGGCCAAGGAAACAAGATCTACAGAGTCAACTAACCTGGACTCATGGGAGCTCAGAAACTGAACCATCAACCAAAGAACATGAATGGGTTGGATCTTGGCCCTCTATATGTATCTAGCAAAAGTGCAGCATGGTCTCCATCTGGGTCCCTTATCAAATGAAGTGGAGACTGACTGATTCTGTAGCCTCCCTTTAGGTCCCCTTTTCCTAGGTGGGCTGCTTTGTTTGGCTTTGGTGGGAGAGAATGCACTTAGTCCTGCTGTGACTTGATGTGCCAGGGACTGTTAGTACCCATGTGGGACTTCCCTTCTCAGAGAAGAAGAGGTAATGGGGGAAGGGAGTATGAGGGTGAGACTTGGGGGAGATGAGGAAGCAAGGGCTGTAATTGGGATGTAAAGTAAATAAGTAAATTAAGAGGAAAAAAGCAACTGCCTAACGATCCTGCCATTTTCACACTAGCTGCTAATAAATTGTTTTATGTTTGAAATATACATGATATTATAATCAGCAACTGAGATCAACAGGGTAGAGAAGTGACCTATCCTGGGAAATAACTTGTGAAAGAACACATAAAAAAAACAGAGATCATCCTAATTTTAATATCTGACCAGGGTATGTGTATAAGAGAATATAAAGACTCCATTTCCATTCTTAAAACTGAAAGACCAATATATGAACTTTAGGAGATATTCCATTATAGTTAGAAAGTTCACTTCCAAGCAAGAAAGACAACTGGGCACATAACTGGGACAACAGGGAGTCCTAGATATAAACTTGATCTGACTAGAGATTGTAGTTCATTTCAGCCAATAAAATGAATATTTGAACTGGTCAAAGAACTGAAAAAACACTGAATACTCAGTCTTAAGTAGAATCTCTTTATCAACCTCCTACCCTACAGAGGATAAAGAAATATTGCAGAGGAGGGAAAGGAAAGACTGCCGGAGACTGGTGATGGATAGATGTGCTATGAAATACTGCCCTCAGGGCATAGATACAGCTATTGCACACATGAACCCACATTAACTGTGGTTACCTGTACAAGACCTGTCTAAGATCAAACCAGCCAGTTCAGGTGGGGAGAGAATCCCCTGACCCCACTCCTCAAAGAGATTTTAAGTTGCTGCTCCAACCCTACATTGCAAATATCAAGAAATAAGATGAGGAGCATGATCCATAATGAATAGAACCTGAAGAGTGAATTGTCTAATTATGTGTAGCTTTTTCAATTAATAATTGAATTATGACCAATTCATTTCATTGGATATGTGACTTTCAACCATTCTACCTCCTCTTTCAGATTTCTATATCTTTAATTACATTTGTGGTTTTCCCAGAAGTTGTAGTCAAGTTTCAATGTTCATTTGAAAGACATTTGTAACTAGAAGCAACATGGGCACCCACCGGTTTATGAACGGGAAACAGACAATGTACTTGTCCAACTATGCAGAATTAACTATATCAACAATCACTTGATCCTATTAATTAATTTTAAATAAAACTGAAACCAATATGTGCACCTATGACCTCAGCACTATAGAGCAGTCATGAAGACTGCTGGGGCCTTCAGGCTGCCAGACCAGCCAGCTCCAGATTTAGATCCCATCATAAGGGAATAAGACAGAACTTGATAAAACAGAACAGTCAAATTCAATGTCTGACCTTTACCTGTAGAGACACAGGTTCGTGCACCAGCAGTCACATATGCACATTTGCCAGAAAAACATATAATATACAGTTGAAGAACTGAAGGAAGAAAGAAAGGGAGCAGCAGAGGGAGAGAGTGAGGGAGAAGCAGAGGAAGAGAGAGAGGGAGGGAGGGAGGGAGGGATGGAGGGAGGGAGGACGGGAGGAAGGAAGGAGGGAAGGAGGGAAGGAGGGAAGGAGGGAGGGAGGGAAGGAAGGAAGGAAGGAAGGAAGGAAGGAAGGAAGGAAGGAAACTATACCCAAAGACTTCATACAACTGATTAATTTGTTAAAATGTGCCTTTGAAGACTTTTTGTTTTCTGGAGATCATTTATGCCAATCAGGAAAACAACTACTTTCATAGATCAGTGTATGACACAGGAGCCTCAAGATGATGAGAGTGGAAAGCAAGGGCAGGATGGGTTTCCTGTTTCAGACTCTGAGAATTTGAGGCTTGGGGTCTGGCTATGAAGAGCCCACTGAAGACATTTTTAAAAATATTTGATATGTGGAATGAACTTCATCCACATATTTCCATCTCTTAGTCACTGATTCATATTTATCTCTGGGTACTCCCATAGAAATGTGCTACCTTGAGTACCGAGGGAATTGACATAAGATAAATAGATACAGTATTTATAGATTTTGCAGAGCAAGAGACAAAGACCTGAGACATATGGGTGGATATACTACTCCACATATATGAGCATACTTCTTTCCCATTGAACATTCTAAGTTCCACTTGTCTTTGGGGAGTTTTCACCAGCTATTCCTTCTGTGTAAATCGTTTTCCAGAAATAGTCCCATGTTGAATGCTCCTTCAGGTCTATGTTCAGACATAACTACCTTTGTGAAGGCTTTCGTTACCAATGTCAGAAAAGAAAGATCTTACATGTCACTTATTACAAAGTCAGGTTGGTGGCAAAGTCAACCAATGAGTCAGCAAGTAGACTAGACATGAAGGACAGATTTAAGATGATACCGAGACGATGCTCACAGTAGCTACTAAAACATGGCTTCCATTCTCCCTTTCTGTATAAAAATCAGAGAGCTAATCTGATTGTTCTAAGTTCTACACAGAATGGTTGAACTGTTTTACAGTCATTATACATACACTAAAAGTCTTGTGACCTTGGCGCTATAGATGTCTGCCTGCTCTAGGTAATTTGTGACTGTACTTTCTCCTGTCCAGCCTAGGTCATCACAGGGTTACATGTCAGTATGCTGAGGAAGGAACCAATGAACTTATTCCTCTCCTGGAACTAATTTATATGGATGTGACTAATTATTTGGTACATAAAACTGATTACCTAAAAACATCTGATTCATGGAAATTTTCTTGTTTTCTTCAAATTATTCACATTCTTTCTCATGAGTTATCAAATAAGATATTGGCTCCTTCTGTAAGCCTTGAACTCTCAAGGGCTCTCTGTTCCTGTACAAAGTTCACAGGACAGACTCATCAGTTAAGGAGTCATGTGGATGACTTCTCAAAAGCTCTACATGAGCTTACATTCTCTTACCTCTCCCTCTTACAATGCCTCCTTAGTACTGAATACATTTGCTAAGAAGCAAAAGGAATGAAGGACGGAAAGAAAGGAAGAGGAAAAGAGAAAAAGAAGGAAGGGACAGTAGGATGAAAGTCAGAACAGAGAGAATGACAAAATGAAACATGGGCAGGAAGAAGAAGAGTCTATCTGTAGATAAGGACCAGCAGTGTCAGCTGAGGTCCTCTTGTGCAACAACCCAGCCATGCGTGTGATAATGACCTGAGCCATTAGTCACAGACCACAAGACCCTTCTGCAGGTGGACAGCTTTTCCTTGTCCCAGGTATCACCCAAGACAGGTGTGACTGGTGATTCCTGCCACCTTCCTGCAGGTATTCTGACTCTATGAATGCCTCACGAGCAAAGACATGTCACTGATTCCTGAAATTGAACCTGGTTCTGTTTACCTGGTCAGCACTAAGTAAACACAAATTAACCCACAGCAGTTTCTCACCCCATGGGGCTAGGATGAGAGACTAGAACATTCCTTTCTAAAAGGTTCTTTCTTGAGGCCTTTGAAAACAATCTTACTGGACACTTCTTGGAGCTAGGTGAGCTGGGAATGAAGTATTTGCATATGATACATTTCTCTGAAGTTGTCTTTAATAGGCTGCACTGTTTTTCCTCTCCAGCTTTGTTGATTGCCATGTCTAGCGTGCTACAGACTTGTTAGAGCTAGAACACAAATGTGCACAAGTCCCTATGCTCACTGCAAAGAAGGAACTAAAGAATCCATTGGATCCAGAGCTTTTTGTTTACTGAAGTACAAACACTGGCATTAAGTCACGAAGATACTATCCGTGAGAGGTGCATACCCTGAAAATGGTTAAATGGTTCACAGAAATTCAGTAAGGAGAAAGCCACGGAGAGAACACAGGCAGCTTTCAAAATCTGTGTTCCTGGGTCAGAATCAGATCTCAGCTATACCACCACGTTTAACATAGCTAGTGCAATGAGCGAGAGTAAGCTTTAAGAATATGTGCTTTAGAAGCTTATTCGGGCACACCTACTATTTCGAGATCCACAAGGTCTTTAGGAATGAAGCTTCGAGCTCAGTCTGGCCACTATAAACTGGGGCCACTTGTATCACTGCTTTTTCCATGAGGAATTTAAGGGGTGTGACTGCATCCTTTCCAACCCTGCATTCCACATGTGACAAAACCGATCCAGCTGTTTGTCTGAAAGAAATTCCTTGCTGTCCTTAAAAATTAAAAAGCAAGTGGATATCCGTTCTCCAGGGGCAAGTTTCCAGCTGGAGCCTGGTAGAGGCAGTTGCGAAATGGCGTACTCCAAAGGGCATCTGCTTTCTCAAATTCTTACCTCGCCATAGGGGGGTTAGCCCCATCTTGCTTTTTGAAATGGCAGATTCGGGATGCAAGGTGTTGGCTTGGCCCAAAGCTCTTGAGAAGTGTTCATCCACTACTGACCCAATGTCTCCCTGGAAATAAGTGAAAAGGACACAGCGAGAGTTAAGGTACTCCATCTCGGCAGGCTGGTCTTTCTCCTCCTCCTCCTCCTCATCCTCCTCCTCCTCCTCCTCCTCTTGTTTGCTGGGAAGCGTGACTTCCAGAGAGTCCTGCATCTTGCTGTATACCGCTAACTTCTTCTGGGATAGAGTAAACAAAACATAGTGTCAAAGACAGTTTGTGGCAAAGCATTAACTAGTTAACTTTTTCACTTTAAAAAACAGAATCTAAATATTAACATATGTTTGCAAACTGATTCTCCTTCATCTGTTTCATCCCATCTTTTCCTCACCCAAACCAGTTGCCTCCCTCCCACACTAAGAAAAAAAGTCTGTTATGCCAAATTTGGCAAAGAGAGAGAGCGAGCTATTATCAAATTGTATAATTTCAAAGTACCAGAGTTTTTGTTTGTTTGCTTGCTTGTTTGTTTTGTAAACCCAGCTATACTGAATAAATAACTTTTTAAAAATGCGACAGATACCCTTTGGGTTTTTTAACGCTCAATGTTTCTGTCCTTTGTAAGACTTAACGTACAGTAACATTCTACTTTAGGACAGTGGAGGAGACGCGAGAGCTAACTGTCCAGAGAAGGGTGGAGAGGAAAAAAACGTTTTTCGCAAATGAAATAAACTAAAATAAAAACAGGAATGCGCCATCTTATAAAAGGATTTGGCAGATGTGCTGAACTCACTTCTCAAACATCAAACTGAAATGACAGAGTAAGTCTGTGGGAAGATCCATTTTTCACGGACCATGTTTTTCTTATGTTCCACTCACTATTATCATAGAGGCGGAGAAAGAGTTTATTGTGGCTTACTGAAAATACAGCAAAATACTAGCAAGGATTAACTCTTTGGATAAAACTGAGCAGAGTTGGACATCCTAAAGTATTTCAACATATGGTCATACCTACAGTGATCATTAATAATATGTTATCCAAGATGCTGTCCTGAAACCTCACATGTATGGCCTGAGTTGATTTTTATATCTATAGCTTGGTTATTATTGCTGTATGTTTCTAGAAGACAAAGAAACTAAGGTATAGTGAAGTTAAGTAAGCTGCCAATAGTCACAAAGTGTATGACTGGTGAAGGCAGAATGCAAAGAAAGAAAACACATGTAAACATATATTGTACAACCATGTTGGGAGACAAGGTAGCAATTTCCAAATAACCATGATCAACATTATTTTACGAAAGGGAAATTTGGCAGCTAATTGCTATTTTTGTTACATCAGTTTTTTAATTTTTTCAAACATTTTCACCGCTTAAAGATTCCCAACAACTTCACTATGAGGTATACATAAGAATTCATTCACTGTGACCACAGAAACATTCCCTATGAATAACATAACACCAAAATTAAATGTTTTAATTCAATATTGCATCATATCATTTTTACGCATGCTGTTAAAATAAGTCTGAAGAGCAACACCAGATAATCGCAAAATCCTCTGTAGTTTTACATGTGTTCCCACTGTATAACTCGCATTTAATGATTCTTATGTAACGACTAGTTTAGAAACCGATATCCACAAATCATAAGTGTATCTTTAATTAATCCATCATTTATGAGCACATGATACGTGACCGATGAATATATGGGAGATGGTATTTAAAAAATATATTTGCTGGTAGTTGTATTTAAACTACAGATTTTCATTTTATGGTTTTGCACACCTTTGTAAATTCTGCCTAATTCAGGGGGACTTTATTTCTACTACTATTTAAAATCTCATACTTATCCACAGGTAAAGAGTAAGGCATCTCATATAAAAATAACTATCATTTGTCTAATCTGTAAAATTCTTTCCTGTATTGATGCATCCACTAATGCTCTGCACTCTTATATTTCATATGTAGACAACATATCTTTACTTGTCATATCTCTACATGAGAAAATATCCCATGTTGACATTGTGGATAACTGTAGTTTAGTCAAGAATGAGCCTATGATCTACTAACCACAGCACATAAAAAGGCTTATGATTCTCCTGGTACCGTCCCTGTATTTTGCTCTAATTTTCATAAACTATCATGAAACTGTTTGAATATTTACATTTCTGACATATATTTCGCCTTGAAATATCACTGGTTGAAGTAAGGATCTTAAAGAATTCAAATGGCCTTATAATTACCAAGGCTGCTACGTTGGAATATGCTTAAGTGTTTTAACTAAAGGACAGCAGGAAGGAGGCTGGAAGGAAACAGAAACATATCCCTTAAGCTGCTTCATGTGGTTTATATGCTGACATCACACAATCTAACGTCTCAGACTTCAGCACCAACACTGTGCTTTCTGCCTTTTCTTTGAACATATTCCTCATATCACTTTGGGTACATTCTATATGCCCTTGGCCTTTGACTACCCTAGGGTTGCATGGTTTTGTTGGGAAAAATATAAATAAATCTAAAAGTTGAGATTAAATCTCAAAGTGTCAGAACACAGATGTGCAGAAACAAGATAAAAATGTCACCTAGTACATACATTTTTCAAAATGCAATGACTTTCTATAATATAATCAAATACTAGATTAGTATCTGTATTCTTCTTACAAGATTGTGAAGAATTGTTTTTTTTTTTTTTAATGAAGAACAAAACAAACAAAAAGGTCACTGAGAGCTCTTAAGTACTGTGCGGGCGTTGGGACTGTAGAGATGGCTCAGCGAGGAAAGCACTCGCCAGGGATAATGGATGAATTGGGTTCCCAGTACCCATGTAAATGCTGGATAGGCCTAGGAACCAGCCTCCGGTCCAAGCACTAGGGAAGCAGTAACAGACGCTCCCAGCCAAATACCAAATACATGAGCTCTGGGCTCCAGCAATGCACCTATTCACTATTTACAGTGGGAAACAATGGAGCGAGAAAGTCAAACTCAACCTCTTAGCCTCCACACACACCCATGCACACAACAAAGCATCCTCTTATACATATGTACATTAACAATCATGTGAACCCACAATATATCCACAGTTGTATAACACACACACACACACACACACATACCAACACACACACTAACACACAAACACACATTACAAGTTGTTTTGGGTAATACACACTGCCCAATAGAAGCCATTTTCTCCATGAAATAAGTTACCAGTTTGGTGAAACAAGCAGGGGTTAATAGTTAGAGTTAAGGCCAGCAAACAAACACGAAAGGTAGAAGAGTGAAGGAAAGTTGGCTTAGGCAATGCAAACCCTAGTGATCACCTCAGAGTTTGCCATCAGGCTCAGCAGAAACAAATGTCAACAGGAATGTAAAGGGGAAAGGATTTTGTCTGACAGGAGAAAGACTTCCAGATCAGGAGCCAAATACCAATAACTTCCCAAGGCTTAAGCCGCAAAATACCAAGTGCTTATTGTGCATGTGTGGAAAGTTTCATCCTAAGGAAACAAGACTATTTTAATGAATCACTGAAATCACTGAATATTTAGAAAAAGGATCTGAAAAATGTAGAAGTTCTACTGACTACATCCTTTAAATGAAGTGACTGTTTTGTGTTAAACAAAAAGAAAGAGAGAGAGTGAGAAAGAGAAGGTTAGAATGACTAGTCTATTTCAAAAGCATTAAGTCCATAAAACAAACCCCTTGATCTTTCATCATGCTTTTAGAATTTACTTATAGAACAGATATTTTAAAATATCTCAGAAATCCCTGTGCCTATCAAGAAATATGTAGTTCAATTGGCTTAAAGTAAATATGGCACAGAACATCTTTCATTTGATTACATTTTGAAATATTTATTCATTTGTGTATGTCTAAGTATGTATGCATGTGTTTGTGTGTGTTTCTACGTGTGTTTGTGTGTCTGTGCTTGTGTGTGTGTGTGTGTGTGTGTGTGTGTGTGTGTGTGTGTATTTTCAGGAATGTGTGACATAGTTTATACATAGAGGTCCACTGACCTCCAGAAGGAGCCAGTGGAAGGATAAGGATGGAATTTAGATCATGAGGCTGGAAGGTAAGTACCATCTCAAGAGAACAATAGCTTTTGTTTCACTTAATTTTCTCTTATACGCAAATACTTCCTGGAATGGTTTCACTCAATTTGCATACACAAAAACTTCTTTCCTTAGCCGATCAGTTGACTACTAACAGTTATGGGTTAGAACCTGTTTCTGTCTACAAAACACGTACTGAGAAAACATGCCAGCATGCTTGAGTTGCTAGAAGACGATTATTGTGACTGAAGAAACAAATAGAGGCCAACAACATGACATCTCATGCTGAAAAGAATAGTCTATAGTCATTTACAGCCTTCGGAACTTAGAAATAGAAATCTGGGTGAGCTGCACATGTAACTAAAGCCCTGGCCTAGCATGCATGAGGCTCTGGATTTGATCCTGAGGACCACAAAGGAAATCTTAGATATAGCTACTAAGGAGTACAATGACCTTAAAATGTATATGTTCCCAGATGATAATTAACTTCTATGTCGAAGTGGACTGTTGCTGGTTAGATATATACAACACTTGTTTCCCAAACTCTAGTTTGGAAATGTGAACAGACTCAATTTCTAAGGAAGAGTCGGCCATACTTCAGCATGTTGTATTGTTATATTTTCTTATTTTCTTTTTCAATTATTTTCTTAATAGCAGACAAGAGCAATCTAAAAGATATCAATACTCAGCCTGATAGACTTGGAACACATAGCTTTCAAATAAATCTACACATTATAAAAAAAATCTAACCTATCCCCACCCCCACTCCTGCTGCCAAGAATGAAAATTTTCTAGTTTTTTTACAATGTTCAAAAAAAGTGCCACAGGCTGAGAAGCAATTTCAAAATTTGCATTCCTAAAATGTTTTAAACTATGATCACATCATAAGGGAATGTGTTATTTCTCAGAGCAAACTACTTTGAATGAAACAAGTTTCCCTTGTATAAAAGTTCTTAGCTACACTTAAGATACAACCTCTATTACAATTACGGATCATTCATTCATTCATTCATTCATTCATTCATTCATTCACACCTTGTGTCAGTGACTTGGCCAATATTTAGATATACAGCATGAAAGGTTCAGCCAGGGCCAGAGCTGAATCTGTTCACTTGGAAATGCCTTGCTATGGAAGCAATACACACTATCCCTGGGGATTAATGCCTGTCATAAAAATATAGTGTTTTTCTGAGTGTCTAGTATTCCAAAATTTGAAAGTAAGACAAGCAAGGCTAACTCAGAATGGTTTTCAACTTTCTACGAAGGATCATGTGGAAAAACAATGCTTGGAACCAAAATGACAAGGATGACTTGACCAAAACTAACTCTATGAATCTCACAGAGAGTAACTGCACCCTTGGCTTCCACTTCTGAAGCTAGGGATTGTAGACTTGATTATCCTGTAGGTCTCATTATCAGCAAATATACGAATAATTGCGAAGTGTAATCTCTGTATCAGCAGCATGCTCTATCTTCAGACGTTCATGTTTGATTTGCTTTCCCGTATTGGCAATCTCTTCTGGTTTTACAGGATATTAGCCAAAAAACCAAGTCTACAGAGCACAGAAGCCTGACTTACTTCCAGCTGTGGGTCATCTAGCTCAGCTCCTAGGAATTAGCTATGGTGCTGCTTTTATCTAGTTCCACATTAAACAAGAAAAGATGAATACATCTTTGCAGACGTCCCCAGCCCTCAAGGAATGATGGAAAAAGAAAAGACACCTGTTGAGTTCAGGTCACCTTCTCTTCTGTTCATCTTTGGAGACCGAGTTAAAAAAAAAAAATATTAGTTAAGTGTCCCCAGTTCAGACTACACTTATAAATTACTGGCATGAATCTGGACTCCACTGAACTATCTACAAATATGGCATTTATGAGTTGTTCAAACACCAGCTGTGTAGGTCTAGTGCTTCAAGGCACTTTCTGGGTCGGCCTAAAAGAGTCGTCAAAGCATAAAACCAGCTGCTTAAAGAGGTGCATTTTGAAAAGCTCAGAGAGGCAGAACTTTGCCCGAATGACTGCCTTCACAGTCTGTCAGAGCTGAATCTCATCTACTACAGAGTGCTAGATTTTCAAATGAAAATATTTGGAGCCTCCTTCTGGAGACCATACTTTTTTCCCCCTTAAATCTATTGCTGGTTGTATACATTCTGAGATTTTAAAATGAAGAAATTCACTGAACACAGGACCTGTGGGGAGGAGATCCAATTCCAGGAACATGTTTTAAATGACAGTCCTCCACCTGACAGTTTTACTTTGAGACCTGCCCTAGCATCATGTGCACAAGTGCCTTTGTCTCTCGGAAATTCTCTTTATGCAGATGGTCCGATGGGGCTTGTTCAGTGTCTCACCTTCGGTAGTGGGAAGACTTGGTAAAGCAAAACAGCAGGGCTACTGCTCCAAAACCACTTCCCTTAATGTGCATCCTCCCTGCTTCTTCTCAAGCTGTAGGGAGGGTCTACAAATACTAGGGAAAATGGACGATTTTTGCACATCACTCAAATCCATTTTCTTAAGTTTCTGGTGGTACTACCTCCTGCTAGCCTGATTTCTTGGTGAATACATTCTCTGTGAAACTCTGAAGATTTCAATTCCACCCTCTCTGGCATCATTGTGATCTCCATGGTACACCACTGCTCTGTCAATAGTTTGCTTACTTTAAAGCTTAACTATTTCTGTCCTGGACTTCTTTTTGCTGAGAAGTCACTAGACACATGAGAGTGTGGACAACATAAGCTTTCAAGTCTTTGCCATCAAGTTAATTTGTGTAAGTCTTTCCTTACAGTTACAGGACAATTAAATCCTCTGCCTTATATAATTTGACTGTGCGACGAAACTACTTAGGTTAAAGATGAGATCTTACCTCTGAATAAAAATAATCTTATGTTTGAATGCTAAAAAAATCTAAGACAGATAAATGTGACTGTTAAGGCCACTGGTTGCATTTTATTTTAAATAAACAAATGTTCATTTACTAAGTAGATGGACAACTTCTTTAAGAATGCATGGAGAGCAAAAGTCCTTAGCATAATACAACCGCTTGCAAAGAGACTTTGGAATTTTAAAACTTAAGGGGAAAAAAGTACACTATCCATGACTTGGAAAGACTACCAAGCTCCAAGGCCAAAGAATCTACTGCATATTAATCTTCCTTATCAAAAAGTCGATTGGGGTGCAAAGACAAAAAAATAAGTAAATAAATAACCTGTTGTGTAATGAGACGAAAAAGTTCTGGGAAAACAGCATGCCGTGGTACAAAGATGCTACCCCAGGAAAGGAGATCTTCTGGTCCTTATTTTGTTACCCATCAGGATGGAAATTTTAGCCAGGAATTTCAACTCCTTGGATCTGGATTTTCCCATTTATAATATGTTCCCCGTCCCCTAGGATTTTCCCATGTCAGAAACAGCATCTCAGAGTCATTTTAAACCTTAACCTAGGTAACAGAGAACACACAGTGAGTTTGAAAACTCTTCACAAGCATCGCTGGAATTTTGCCTATCAAAGGAAAACTTTATTTTTTTTCTCCCTTAAAGAAGACAGAGTAAACATGTTCTAACTTACAGGAAGCTAGCAGTGGCCATTAAAATCTATAGAGTCGTGGAAATTCAGCTACTGTTCTCCCTTTGTCGTCTCTTCTAAACCCATGTAAGTCTGAAAGCTTGACTTTAAGTGACCTCCTGGTTTTAACATTCTTAATATGGGAGAGGATTTAGACAACAGACCGTCTGCTTTTCAGATGAGAAGTCCACTGGGTATGAAGGGAATCTTATGATTTCATATTGTTGCCCTCAATTTTTCCTGACACGTCGTATTTCGAAACTTTGTGCTGTTTCCTACTGTCACTAGTAGAATACAAGCACATTCCTTTCTGTTCACGTTCTGCAGTGTCATCAGCCTCAGAGCATGTACTGAGACTGAGTCAAGGCTTCTCCCAGGGAGATAGGGAGGAGGGCTGTCCAGAGGCTATGGAGAGACGGTGAGACTGAGGACTAAGCTGCTCAGAATCTCTCACTAAGGTCTGCCTCTGAAAAGTTCCCCGGAAGATTTAAGCCCAGCACACAATGTCTAGGAATTAACTCCAAGGATTCTAAATGTACTCTCCAGACACTGACTGGCAGATCGGTTTGATTGGTTTAACTGGAGTAGTACGCTCTAGCGTGGCATTTATATGGAACGTACTGGGGATTTTAACCACTCATCTACTACCTGCCTATGCATACAATATGCTCAATAAAACAAAAACCAAAAACAGAAAAACCCCTATGCTTCAAACTTCCAGATTTAGCAGAAAAGCAGATAGAACATATGGCTGGAAATTTCTTTTCATTTCTCAAAAACAAAAAACAAAAAAAACAAAAAACAAAAAACAAATTTCAGAGAAGAAAATGCACCCCATGCTTAAGATCAATAGCTATTTGATAAATTAACATGTAAGAACTTCAGAGCTAGGAGTGTGTGTAGGTTACTGGTACTCAGCGCCTAGCACCCACCAGAACCTGCATTCCACCCCCTTGCCTTCCAGAAAAAGTAAAAACAAACATAGAAGAACTTAAGATCCCCACTTTTGAGGAGAAAGAAACATCTAAGGGATACATTGTTACAAATCGAATGCAGACATCCCAGCGCAAAATGGCAGGTCCTGCCACCATTACTTTGTGAATGACCATAATATTTTCCGGCTGACTGTCTTTTTTTTTTTTGTTTCAATTTTTTCTTTTCTCCTCCTCAGTCGGTGGAGTTGTTTTCATTGTTGTGGTTATTATTGTTGAGTGCAGTAAGAGACGGAGCCATCACTTTTGTCTCCCAAGCACCTCCCATGCACAGAGAAAACAACCTTCATGAATAATAAGGATAAAACCTTACGGAATGCAAAAAACAACAGAAATATGTATTCTCAGATGACTGTGTTAGGGCCAAGTCAATATTAGGCCCGCTTCACCCACGCACTGCATAGTCTAAAAATGTTGTCAGGCTGATAAGAATTTCCTGACTTACTCTTCTTTCCAATAGGAAATATAGGTCATCAAAATAAGCTCTGACAGTAAAAGAACAGTAATGACGCTGTCAAGTCCCTTTAGTCCAGTAACAGTCAAACTGCGTCTGTACTAGAGAAAATTTTAAATATCAAATAAACCAATTTAATGAGAGAAGTGTACAAGTTTCCATGTATGCCTCTCAACTAAGTCCTTACAGTAGATCAGGCAAATACTGATGTAAAGAATGTCTATAGAAGCTCAGAGTACAGCAGAAGGCGAGCGTTTGTGTAACCTGACAACACAGACAGTTTAGGCTCTTCTTGTATTGTATTTTTATTTCCTTTGTCAGCTTGCTGATAGTTATAGCAAAAGAGTGGAACTTGGGGTTCAGACTTAGGTCTATTGCGAAATAAGATAAAGCACACAGAGACAGTTCCCATTGAAAACTAGCTTTAGTGATTAATGATTTTTAATTTGTCTAATCCAGCCTTTGATTTTTCTTGCTGAAGGAGAATTACAATGCTGACCTCTACTACAGACTCATACTTTCAATGGAATCAATTTTATAATTCCATAAGAGACAACCACATTCACGTCGACTATTCACTACTCTTTCAGGAGAGAAAATTACCTCTGGGTGTGTAGAAACAGCTAAGTCTCTTGCTCATCCACGTTCCAACTGATAATTCTAGGCCTTCACAGCAAGAGAGATGGAGCAATGCCCAAGGTCTCTCTGCCTGGGCTGAACCTGGACACTACTGCTTTGTATGCGATCATGAAAATGTGATCAGTCAAAATGTTCTTTTGCCATACTTGACCACAAAACACAAAAAATGCTTCCCCATCTCTCCCATCAAAGGTAATTTTGTTTTAAGGTGGTAATGCTTCCTCATTTTAAAGGAAATAATAGATATTATCAAGGAAGTGGGCTCTTCTGTCTTGTATCTCACTGGTCTTCATTAAGATGGGACTGTTTAATGGTGAATCCTGCACTTGTACCCCTTCAGAGTTAGTTGAATCTGACACCCACTAAATCTTAAACAGAGTAATGGTTTCTTTCCCAAAGAGTAGCCCTATTCTTCGAGAAAAGGGACAGGGGCAAAGGAAAAATAGAAATTGAAAGGTCAGATTGCTCCAAGGGTCAAACTGTAAAACATACAGTTCCTAAGAAATGAAAAAAAGTCAAACAATTCTGTAAATCATTATTTTCTAGCTATATCTAGCCTTATTTTTAAGTTTCAATGAAATTAGCCTGCTCTAATCCCTGAGCCAGTATAGGCCCTTGCCACAGGCACATGCTTGATTGTTTTTAACAGAGTTCTAGCTAAATTTTGGTGCACTTGCTATGTGGTCACAGAGTAATCTCAAGAATTCCTAGTGGCAAGTTTTTCCAGCGTCTACTCTCTCATCATCTCCTAGTTGCCAAGTCCTTTTTACCAACATTTTCGATCTCTTGGCTGGGTGGGGCCCAGGCATGCAGATACTCCTGGCTACCTTTGGGCTAAGAAACACAAGTCCACTGATGAAAACCGACAGGCTCTGTGCTTTGTTAGGAATAGAAAGTGAATGAAGAGGCTTTGAGAATCCCTATCTAAATCACAGCCGCAGGGAGAAAGGCAATGGATAAATTCTAGAAACACCGAATGTGTCTTATATCCGACCAGTGTCCCACCCTGAAAGTCCCACAACAGTCAGTCACTCCAGGAGCTCCCGTTCAGGTAACCTCTGCTACCTTAGTTGCACACTTCCGCCACTTACTCCAGAAAACGCTAGAATACTCTAGTTGCCCAAGAAAACAAAGTATTTAAGTTAAAAGTTTACTCACACAGTCCTAAGATAGATGCCTTTTGTGAGCTTCAGGGAACTGAGTCCTAAGGACCAGCGAAGCTGGGAGCAACAGCTTCTGAGTCCAGGTGACACAGCTCAATTAAGCCCCCGGCCAGGTAAAGCCATTCCAGAGATCCCAGCCCTGCCATACTCAGTTCTACCCTTCCGGGAGCGTATTTTTCTTCCTATAGTTCCCAGCAAGTCCTAGAGCATCCTCCACGCCTCTGGACCCGCCGGAGCACGGTGTGAGCCTGACACCGATACCCGGTGCCCCTCGTCCCCGCCCCCGGAAGGCTGCCCGGCCGGTGACTCACCTGCTGGCCAGGTTGGGGCGCCGGATGATAGCAGGCTGTAGGGCAGGTTGCAGCTGCCACAGGGTTGGGCAGATACTGGGGCGCTCCATACGGCTGGGGGTGATACATCACCTCCGCACAACTCATGGCAGCGGGGCCAGCGGCGGCCCCGGAGTCGCCGCCGCTGCTCTACGCGCTGGCGCGAGGGGAGCCACCGCCACCGCCGCCGCCGCAGCTGCCGTCCGCGTCGCTGAACCAGCTGCTACTGCGGCTAAGGCGGATCCTCGGCGGCCTCGGGCTGTGCGCCGGGAGCGAGCTCGGGAGGGGTTGGCAATCAGCGGCGGCCCATGCGCGGGCACCTTCATTTTCAGCCCCTCCGAGTGCCCCCTCTGCTCGCGCTTATATAGCGACGGGACGACGCTGTAGCCCGCCCCGCGGCAGGAGCATGACAGCGCTGTGCTCAGGCTCCAGCGGTGGCATTAGAGACAGGAGCGTACTCCCCAGCGCTAGCTGCCGCTGCAGCACGATCCCCGCTAGAGTCACCCCGGGAGCCAAGCGATGCTTTGCATACACACAATGCACGCCCGGGACTTGTCCTATCACTAGCGCGGGCGGCTGGGCGAGGACCGGGAGGCGGGGGCAGGATAGCCGGAATGTGAGGAGGCGGGGAGCTCGCCTCCCCAGCTCTCAGGAGCAGTTTATCAGAAAAGTTCTACCAACTCAGGTCCACACGGGCGGGTCGCCCAGCAGGGGGACCCTGGGGAGGGCGGCTGCGGATTGGAGCAAAGTTTGCAGCCTTCTCCGCCTCCGGCCGAGAGATGCTGGTGGGAGGAGATTGGTATGCGAGAGACTCCGCGCCCTCAAAAGTTTGCTGGTCCCCACCCAGTCTCGTTCACCTGGCGGCCTGGCCACAGTTGCCCAAGTTCCGGCAGTTTTTTTTCAGGAAGCATAAACTCTGATGATGCTAGAATCAGATCAAAGGAAGGCCAAGTGTAAAGAGTTATAAAACAGGCCAGGGATAAAATATTGGATTAGTCCCTTCATTAAAAATAAGCCAAAGTGAAAGTTAACAGTGCCTTGAGTGGCCACAGGCTAACAATACTTGTTCCCTTGCAACATCTTCATTTAAAAGGCACATCTTGGTGGCTTGTCATCCTGGCAGGATGTAAGTATACCTTATCCGGCCTCTACAAGCTAGCTTGAATGTAGCAAGAGAAAATAATTGACTACCTACTTTGCTGCCATTTAAATGTGTTGTTTATAGTAAGTAGCTTAAAACTTACTACAAGATGAAATAAAAACTTACCTCTGTGGCAAACAGAAACTTTTGAGTAAAGACCAAGGCCTAGTCCTTTTCAAAGGAAATGTCTCTTTGTTTTTCAAATGTATTAATGTTGCATAGAGTAAATCTCTCTCTCTCTCTCTCTCTCTCTCTCTCTCTCTCTCTCTCTCTCTCTCTTTCTCTCACTCTCTCTCTCTCTCTCTCTCTCTCTCACACACACACACACACACACACCACACACACATACACACAGACAGACACACACACACATACACACAGACAGACACACACACACACACACACACACACACACACACACACACACACACACACAGACACACACACAGACACACAGACACACACACACACACACACACACACACACACACACACACACACCAAACCTTCCCACCATGACCAACTCTGTTTTGGGCGAACAATTCTTTAAAGAAGTGACATATGCAAGTATACGTGTGTGCATGGCTGTAGCTCCTTACACTCATACAAACTATGATTGTGTTGGGTAATTTTGTTAGGCCATAATAGAATTTCTTGACGCATTCATTATTTTACTAACAGAATCTTAAAATATGGTTATTAAGCATTTATGTAGTTCAGATTTTTAAACTGTACTCTTTCTGGTGGGTATGTCTATTTGGGACAAAGGAGTTATAATCATGTAATGCGAGTTCTTCTATATCTCCTTGATAGGAGACATACCCTGGTTAGACCGTTTTCCAGTGATCTACACGCATCAGTTACAGCTTCAGTCCAGGCAGTTCTGTGTGGTATGGAGACATAACTGTATCTATCTACCCACATTTCAATCTCAGCTTCCTCTTTTGGTGTCTGTCACAGATAATGAAACTCCACCTCCCAGTTGAACTGGGAATACCTGGGAAGTTGCCAAGTTTCCCTCTTCTCACAGTGCCTGCATCAGGTCTTAACCTTCATTATGCCCTAAAATTACACTTCTTCTAATGCCTCTGTTTACACCTAGTTCTGTAAACCCTAGTTTGTCCAGCTATTTCATTCAGACTCTTGAATGAGAGTTATTTCTACTTCCCCAGCCCCGTAGTCACACATCTGATCCATTCTTCAGGACACATATTCCAATAATGATCCAGCCAGAGTAAGTGCCATAGAGCTCCGATGCTTTGTCAGACATTTTTAAAGTAGTTTTTCACATGCCATAGTCCCAATTGTAGCAGGCGATACCTTCTCCTGCATTCATACAGCATGTGGATCAATTGTGGTTTTACGTAGTGGTCTTCGTGTGTTACAAACAGAGGTTTCCTTGACAAGGGATGAAGACTATACTTATCTAAGTGTATAAGGACAAACTTTTATACATCGCTGTTAGGGATTGTGCTGGTTTAGTGAAGTATAAGTTGTGGAGTCTTCTCTAATAGCAATAGATAAAAAACACTCCCACAGTTACGGTAGCTGGGAAATGTGTCAGAAGAGGGAGCAGAAAGATTGTAAGAGTGTAATGATCAGAAATCAGAAAGTTTGCACCCATAAACTCTCGCCAGCATGGTTGCATGAATAGGAGCTGAACAAGGGTGACACCAATGGATAAACCAAAGTGGATGGGGAAAAATCCATGAGGCTTCAACCTTACACAAAGAATCATTGGGAAATGAGAAAGGTAGGTGTGTGTGTGTGTGTGTGTGTGTGTGTGTGTGTGTGTGTGTAAGCAGTATATATTTTTTGTGTGTGTGTGTGTAAGCAGTATATATTTTGTGTGTGTGTGTGTGTGTGTGTGTTTTTGTGTGTGCGCGCGCGCGTGCATGAAATAATTATTAGTGGAAGAAAGGGCCATAAATCTGAAAAAAGACTGGGAAGGCACATGGAAAGTTTGAGGAAAATTTTGTAATTATATCATAACCTCAAAAAATAGTAAAAAGGAAATGAAGAAAGAGCTTGATATATCCTACTATCATTTCCTTGCAGAAATCAATAGAACCAAGCACCAACAATCCATGCCCATCTTCCTCACTTGATAACTCTTCCTAGTTTGTAAAGGATTTGTATCTTAAAATACTTGATGCTGACGACTTTTAGTCTCCCCATCACAACCATGCCAGTTTCAGTGCAGGAAGATGTGAGTTTTATCTCTGAATTCCAAATTGCTAAGGTTGGCTTGATAAGTATTTATTGTGCAAGGTATTCAAAACAAACAAAAGGAGTCTCTTAATAATTTATAAATTAGAGAAAGATTAGAGGGCACATGGAACCAGTGAAGACTATATTGTGGAACTTGGTGTCAAATTGCTCAAGTTTTCTGTTATATGCAAAATGAGAAATTCCTTGTATTGTGAGAGATCTTAAGACCAAAGTGACCAAATGACTGAAATAGAGCAAGAAGCTAGCATTCAAAGACATCTTCCCTCCAAGGTCACACATCCTGTCCAACATTCTTAACAACTCCAACTTTTACTTCATTACTCTCGTGTACCTTAGTTAATGAATTTTTTTCAAAATAATATGTTTATATCTGTCTCTTCCACAGGATAATTGCAGAAATTGATTGACTCCTTTACCCTGTTGGTGTCTTTACTTTAATATATGAAACCAACATATATTCCAAACTGCTATATCTTCCATGTCCTTTAGTGTGCATGGTGGTTTAAATAACAATGGCCCTCATATGGTTGTGCATTTGCATGTTTAGTCACCAGGAAGAAGAACTCTTTGAAAGGATTAGAAGGATTAAGACCTTGCTGTAGGAAATATGTCACCAGGATTGGGTGATGAGGCTTCAAAAGCGCACAAGACAAGCCTAGTCTATTCCTTGTTCTGTAGGTTAGGATGTGTCTCTCAGCTTCCGCTTCAGCACCATGTCTGCCATGCTCCCTACCATGATGATAATGGAATAAACCTCTGAAATTATAAGTAAGCTTCCAATTAAATGCTTTCTTTTATAGGATTTGCCTTGGTCATGGTGTCTCTTCACAGCAATAGAACACTGACTAAGACAGTACTATAAATACTCATAACAGGAAAGAATACTTTTTGGTACTATTAAATGGTCATACATGGGCTGGATGTATTTGCCAAATGTTCTTATGAGGAAATAATTTTTTGGTAGTATTTTGTTTCTATTCTGCAGTGATTACAAAGAAAATGAGTACAAAATTAAGTTCTGAATCAGCTCATCCTCTCTCTCTCTCTCTCTCTCTCTCTCTCTCTCTCTCTCTCTCTCTCTAATTCCCAATTCCGGTGTGCGTGTGTGTGTGTGTGTGTGTGTGTGTGTGTGTGTGTGTGTGTGTGTGTGTGTGTGTGTGTGTTCTGCTCAAGACAGCTTTTCAGACTGCCTTCTGTGTTCTGCTCTGCTCAAGACAGCTTTCTCTTGCAATTCTAAAAACTCTCTGGGTAGCTCATCTCTTGCAGATCAAAAGTCCAATTTTTTATTTACATATCTTTAGTCACTACTCTAGGCTCTCTTTTGATTATCCCATGAATTAGCATCCCATGACCCCAACAACTTGATTCTTACAAAAAGACAGCAAACATAAGCACAGACAATAAGAAAGCAGGGTGGGAGCCCATCCTGTAATTACTATTCCTACCACACCTGGGCCTGGACCTAAATTCCCTCCGTCCCATTCGGACCTTGAACTCAGGAATCTTCAGGACTTTTTAAGCATAAAAAATGTCAAAAACAAACAAACAACAACAACAACAATAACAAAAACCCTTAGGTAGGTGGAAACCTGCCTTGTGATCACCACTCCCTAAATCTCTTTAATTCCCTCTTTAGTATCTTTCTGACAAGCTCAAGCTGAATCATAATGCAGCTGTCTCTGTTCCCTTAGATGTGTGAAACTCCTTATATTTTGTGTACCTGAGAAATTATATATATATATATATATATATATATATATATATATTAAACTCAATTAAACTCATGTTTTCAGAGTTCCTTCCAACAGCCTTAAGGGCTGCCCTAGAAGTCACAGCATTCTACCATTTTGCTGAGACATAGACACACCCTTGCCTCCCTAGATTTGTTCTATCTCTGATTATCACAAAGTCATTAACCTTGGCAGAGAGGACATTCTTTGAAGGAGGAATGTGGAAATATGTTCACGATGATACAAACAAGCCTTGTAACCACAACAACAACCTTCAACACTTGTGAAGTCCCATGCCCTGCTGGCTCTATTCTAGGGTAAGGAATTTCATACTGGTCCTTACATGGACAAGCCAGACCTGGAAATGTTCCGTCCAGAATTAGATTCTAGGAAAAGTATGGACCAAGAAAGAGAAAGGAAAATAGCAACTAAAGCTGCAGCCTTCACGTGCTTGTTAATAAATTTAGGGTGACTCCTGCTGAAGAGTACTAAGAGTCAACAGTTTAAAAACAGTTTGTTTCACAGATAGACAAGCAAAGGACCTGATGGAGGTCTCCTAGGAGACTGGGGACTGAACAGAAAGAGGAAAAGGCCTAGAACTCTGAGTGTTTGGTTTGTTCAAGTTCTTCCTATCATCCTACAATGAGGTATGAGAATAAACAAGTCTGTACAACTTAGATTCCTGTACACATTATGGATAACTACACATATTCAGATATTTTCACTCATGCAAACACATGAAAAAAACTATAAATTCATTACAAAGAAGAGGTCTTCTGTTAGATTTCTGTACAAACGGGGCTTAAGTTATTTGCAAGCCAATAACATTTAGTATTAGTGAATTATTCGGAAAAGAGAATGCAGCCTGGTCACTGGGGCACTGACTTTTATCACTATTATACACAGGTGCCATAGTTAGATAAAGAACAATGGGCATAACTTAATCATATAGACTGCCAAGCTAATAATGTTCTGCATAGTTCACCTTTTTGTTTCATCACCACCTGTAGGCACTGTTTCCTGCCCTTCACTTTGAGTCCCGATGTAAAATTACACTCCACCTATTTAAATCTTCCTACCTCTTCTATAATCCAGCCACTGAAGTGCTCATAAGTGTTTCTAATTTTTCTTTGGGGAACATACACTTTTAATCTTTATTAAATTTCTAGGAATGTTTCTAGTGGAACTCAGTGAGATAAATCCTCAAACAAATTTCAGGAGTGGCAAATTGTAGTGGATTTCCCCACTATCTCTTGGAATCCATTGGCATTGAAAGTAAAAGAGCATTTTGATAATCAGGGCTGCCTTACTAAATAGCTCACATAGGCTTGTAACGTAATATCTTCCTGCCTAGGACTCCAGGCCTATCAATACCATGGCTGGCTAAAGGATGTAATTTAACATAACAAAGAGGGGTTAAGATTGTAACTTAGGTAGCATGTGAATGAATAGATTTTTTAAAAAAGAAGATAACCCTGGACATCTACGCAGGACCAATATAAGAGCCTCAAAAGAAGGAGATAAAAGTTAATGTCATATCCATTAAAAGAAAAAAAAAACACTCTACATACTGTCACTGACATTGAAGATAGAATGGACTCAAGAACCAGATTATATGAGTCCTGTGAATACTGAAAAGTCTAAGATATGGACACCAATGATCAGCAGAAATTTTATACTTCCAGCCTGAAATAGGAAATCATGCATTGTTGGAGTCACGGTATTTTATGTAAATGGCTATAGACGCAGTAGAAAGCCAGGATAATAGTTTCATGGAGCAGGAGATACTTGCAGTGATATATAGAGGAACTTTAATCAAGCAACATGGCTGCTCTAGCAAGGGATCACATTTAAAGACTTTATAGATGTATGTGATCTGGCTGGAATACAAACATGCCCTTAGTACATACCTTTAATCCCTAACAATGAAGGTAAGGTTAGTTTGTAGAAGGAAGCAGCCATGTTTGAAAGTGATGTTGAGGGGCAGACAAAATGATGAATCAGAAAAAGATTTGACATATCAGGCATACCAGGAGAGGATATGCCCAACTCTCCAAGAGCAGCACACACACACACACACACACACACACACACACACACACACACACACACACACACACATGGGGGGGGGAGAGAGAGAGAGAGAGGGAGAGAGAGAGAGAGAAGGAGGAGGAGGAGGAGGAGGAGGAGAAGAAGAAGGAGAAGAAGGAGAAGAAGGAGAAGAAGGAGAAGAAGGAGAAGAAGGAGAAGAAGGAGAAGAAGTTTTACAGGGACAGTTTTACAGAGACAGGTTGGAAGGGAAGCCAGAAGGTTAGAAAAGATTTCCAGAATTAGTTTGAGGTCAACCAGAGCAAATTTGCCTGCAGCCAAGAAAACCCAGCTTAAATTAGTCAGTTTGGAAAGGATTTTGAGCCAGAATAGCTGAGTTGATCTATCTGGCCAGAGTTCAGAAAGAACTGGAATAGGGTGAGCTTATTCTGTAGTAAGCTGCTAAGATGACAATTCTATCTTGTGAATAAAATTACATTTAAAACTGACAAGGCTAGAAGCTTCCAGGCCTAGTCTTAGGAATGGATAGAACAAAGAAGGAAATACTCTCAGCTCAGCCCAAGCCATGTATTCAGGCAACTTGAGTATTGCTCTCATCTTATCCCTTTATCAGAGGAACTAAATGTTACTTTGGTACCCACAGTGATTGGAGAAGAAGAAAGCCTACCAGTGTTGCAGAAATCAGAGAACATCTCACAGAAACATCGCACAGGACAGAAGACATCTGACAGAAAACTGCAAAAAAAAAAAAAAAAAAAAAAAAAAAGAAATTCTCCTGGGATCATCTCCCGAGGAAGCCTCAATTATTTGAGTTCAGCTGGATGTCCAGAGGGAGTCAGGAGACTCAGAAGTGTCAGAAGCATAAAACACAGAGCAAGGAAGGCTCCCCTGGGACAGCAAATCATAGTAATCTAACCCAACAGACAATTTTAATTATATAGACAGGCTTTTCCTGCATGAAAAAAATGGGAAAATCCATTTCAGACCCCTTAACAGAATGGGTAGGTGTTGAGGGGATAAAAACATTACTTTAAAAAGTCCTTACAGTGCTTATTACAATAACTGTTACCACTAGAGTAAACCCCTCCCTACTTTCAATACTTTATATGCTTCTCAAAAAGGGTTGAAAAAGTCATTCGATATGAAAATTTGCTTATGATAGTACAGAGGCTCAAGAGACAAAAGACAAAGGAAGTAAGAGGAACAGAAAATATTTAATTGTGAGCCAATGGTACCTAATGAAGTTAAGGATCAAAGAAATCCCCCCATTGAATCTAGAGGCCCACTTCTTAATGAAGTTGAGAAAAGGCAAACCTGCTGCCTTTTCTACTTACCCAGGAGCAAATGCTAGAAAATGATAAAAGTTCACAAAATGAACAACTAGTCTACAGTCCTGCTAAAGAACAAGATCTTAAACATTTTGAATAATCAATAGTAACTTATGGACTGCACCCCTCTTATGCAATACAGGTATTAAATATCTGAGCTACTAAAAACAGGGTTATCCCTCCAGCCCCCACAAAAACTGAAAAGATTGCAGTAGCTCTACCTGGAACTTGGCACTTAATTACAATGGCCGACATGACTGCCAGAAGAAGCTGCAATTATGGAAAGTATTAACAGGTATAAAGATGTCAATATCATGAAAAATATGATAGGCAAAGGTCATTTTGCTGATTTAAGATGCAATTTGATGACTCTATTATTATAAAATATATTTTGAAGTTTTAGAGCCAGGGATAAGGTAGAAGAACAAGGAAAAAGTTCTAGGTCCTTCATAAAGATTATGCAGAGCCCAGACAGACTCCCCCCCCCATCTTTATTAAACTGGGTATTTCTTATTTACATTTCAAATCTTATTCCCTTTCCCGGTTTCCATGCCAACATCCCCCTATCCCCTCCCAATACTTCCCCCATTGTTGCCCTCAAACCAAGAATCCCATTCACTCTGGGTTCAGACTTGGTAGAACCAAGGGCTTCCCCTTCCACTGGTGTTCTTACTGGGCTATTCATTGCTACCTATGAGGTCAGAGTACAGGGTCATTCCATGTATAGTCTTTAGGTAGTGGCTTAGTCCCTGGAAGCTCTGGTTGCTTGGCATTGTTGTACATATGGGGTCTCGAGCCCCTTCAAGCTCTTCCAGTTCTTTCTCTGATTCCTTCAACAGGGATCCCATTCTTAGTTCAGTGGTTTGCTGCTGGCATTTGCGAATGTACTTGCTGCATTCTGGCTCTGGCTCTGACTCTGGAGAGATCTACATCCGGTTCCTATCAGCCTGCACTTCTTTGCTTCATCCATTTTATCTAGTTTGGTGGCTGTATATGTATGGGCCACATGTGGGGCAGGTTCCTTCTGCTTCTGTTCTAAACTTTGTCCCCCTATCCCCTCCCAAGGGTATTCATGTTCCGCTTTTAAAGAAGGAGTGAAGCATTCTCATTTTGGTCATCTTTCTTGAGTTTCATGTGTTGTGTGCATCTAGGGTAATTTGAGCATTTAGGCTAATAGCCACTTATCAATGAGTGCATTCCATGTATGTTTTTCTGTGATTGGGTTACCTCACTCAGGATGATATTTTACAGTTCCCCCCATTTGCCTATGAATGTCATAAAGTCATTGTTTTTGATAGCTAAGTAATATTCCATTGTGTAGATGTACCACATTTTCTGTATCCATTCCTCTGTTGAAGGGCATCTGGGTTCTTTCCAGCTTCTGACTATTATTATTAATAAGGCTGCTAGGAACATAATGGAGCATGTGTCTTTGTTATACGTTGGGGCATCTTTTGGGTATATGCCCAAGAGAGGTATAGCTAGGTCCTCAGGTAGTTCAATGTCCAATTTTCTGAGGAACCTCCAGACTGATTTCCAGAATGGTTGTACCAGTCTACAATACCACCAACAATGGAAGAGTGTTCCTCTTTCTCCACATCCACGCCAGCATTTGCTGTCACCTGAGTTTTTGATCTTAGTCATTCTCACTGGTGTGAGGTGAAATCTCAGGGTTGTTTTGATTTGCATTTCCCTTATGACTAAAGATGTTGAACATTTCTTTAGGTGTTACTCAGCCATATGGCATTCCTCAGCTGTGAATTCTTTGTTTAGCTCTGAACCCCATTTTTTAATAGGGATATTTGTCTCCCTGCTGTCTAACTTTGTGAGTTCTTTGTATATTTTGGATATAAGGCCTCTATCAGTTGTAGGATTGGTAATGATCTTTTCCCAATCTGTTGGTTGCCATTTTGTCCTAACAACAGTGTGTTTTGCCTTACAGAACTTTTGAAGTTTTATGAGATCCCATTTGTTGATTCTTGGTCTTAGAGCAGAAGCCTTTGTAGTTTTGTTCAGGAAATTTTCTCCAGTGCCCATGTGTTCGAGATGCTGCCCTAGTTTTTCTTCTATTAGTTTGAGTGTATCTGGTTTGATGTGGAGTTCCTTGTTCCACTTGGACTTAAGCTTTGTACAGGGTGATAAGCATGGATCGATCTGCATTCTTCTACATGCTGACCTCCTGTTGAACCAGCACCATTTGCTGAAAATGCTATCTTTTTACCATTGGATGGATGGTTTGGCTCCTTTGTCAAAAATCAAGTGACCATAGGTGTGTGGGTTCATTTCTGGGTCTTCAATTCTATTCCATTGGTCTATCTGTCTGTCTCTGTACCAATACCATGCAGTTTTTATCAGTATTGCTCTGTAATACTGCTTGAGTTCAGGGATAGTGATTCCCCCTGAAGTCCTTTTATTGTTGAGGATAGTTTTAGCTATCCTGGTTTTTTTGTTATTCCAGATGAATTTGCAAATTGTTCTGTCTAACTCTCTGAAGAACTGGATTGTTATTTTGATGTGGATTGCATTGAATCTGTACATCACTTTTGGTAAAATGGCCATTTTTATTATATTAATCCTGCCAATCCATGAGCATGAGAGATCTTTCCATCTTTGGAGATCTTCTTCAATTTCTTTCTTCAGAGGCTTGAAGTTCTTGTTGTACAGATCTTTTACTTACTTGGTTAAAGTCACAGCGAGGTATTTTATATTATTTGGGACTATTATGAAGGGTGTCGTTTCCCTAATTTCTTTCTCGGCTTGTTTCTCTTTTGTGTAGAGGAAGGCTACTGATTTATTCGAGTTAATTTTATACCCAGCCAATTTGCTGAATGTATTTATCAGGTTTAGTAGTTCTCTGGTAGAACTTTTGGGATCACTTAAATACATTATCATATCATCTGCAAATAGTGATATTTTGACTTCTTCCTTTTTGATCTGTATCCCTTTGACCTCCTTTTGTTGTCTGATTGCTCTGGCTAGAACTTCAAGAACTATATTGAATAAGTAGGGAGAGAGTGGGCAGCCTTGTCTAGTCTCTGATTTTAATGGGATTGCTTCAAATTTCTCTCCATTTAGTTTAATGTTACCTACTGTTCTGCTGTATATGGCTTTTACTATGTTCAGTTATGGGCCTTGAATTCCTGTTCTTTCCAGAACTTTTATGATGAAGGGGTATTGAATTTTGTCAAATGCTTTCTCAGCATTGAATGAAATTATCATGTCATTTTTATCTTTCAGTTTGTTTATATAGTGGATAACGTTGATGGTTTTCCGTATATTAAACCCTCCCTGCATGCCTGGGCTGAAGCCTACTGGATCATGGTGGATGATTGTTTTGATGTGGTCTTGGATTGTGTTTGCCAGAATTTTATTGAGTATTTTTGCGTCGATATTCATAAGGGAAATTGGTCTGAAGTTTCCAATCTTTGTTGGGTCTTTGTGTGGTTTTGGTGAAAGAATAATTGTGGTTTCATAGAAGGCATTTGGTAGCACTGTATCTGTTTCAATTTTGTAGAACAGTTTGGATAGTATTGGCATGAGGTCTTCTGTGAAGGTCTGATAGAATTCTGCACTGAACCCATCTGGACCTGGGCTCTTTTCGGTTGGGAGTCTTTTAATGACTGCTTCTATTTCATTAGGAGTTATTGGGTTGTTTAAATGGTTTATCTTTTCCTGATTTAACTTCAGTACCTGGTATCTGTCTAGAAAATTGTCCATTTTCCTGCAGATTTTCAAGTTTTTTTTGAATATAGGCTCTTGTGGTAAGATCTGTTGTTTTTTTTAATTTTCTCTGATTGTGTTGTAATGTCTACCTTTTCATTTCTGATTTTGTTAATTTGGACACACTCTCTGTGTCCTCTGGTTAGTCTGGCTAAGGGTTTATCTATCTTGTTGATTTTCTCAAAGAACCAGCTTTTGGTTCTGTTGATTCTTTGTATAATCCTTTTTGTTTCTACTTGGTTGATCTCAGCTCTGAGTTTGACTATTTTCGGCCTTCTACTCCTCCTGGAGGTGTTTGCTTCTTTTTGTTCTAGAGCTTTTAGGTGTGCTGTCAAGCTGCTGATATATGCTCTCTCCTGTTTCTTTCTTCAGGCACTCAGAGCTATGTGTTTTCCTCTTAGCAGTGCTTTAATTGTGTCCTGTAAGTTTGAGTGTTGTACCTTCATTTTATTAAATTCTAAGAAGTCCTTAATTTCTTTCTTATTTCTTCCCTGACAAGGTTATCATTGAATAGTGTATTGTTCAACTTCCATGTGTATGTGGGCGTTCTTCACTTATTGTTATTGAAGACCAGCTTGAGCCCGTTGTGGTCTGATAGGACACATGTGATTATTTCTATCTTTCTGTATGTGTTGAGGTCTGTTTTATGACCGATTATATGGTCAATTTTGGAGAAAGTACCATGAGGTGGCGAGAAGAAGGTATATCCTTTTGTTTTAGGATAGAATGATCTATAAATATGTATTAAGTCCATTTGTTTCATGACTTCTCTTAGTCTGTCTATGTCTTTGTTAATTTCTGTTTCCATGATCTGTCCATTGATGAGAATGGGGTGTTGAAATCTCCTACTATTATTTTGTGAGGTGCAATTTGTGCTTTGAACTTTAGTAAGGTTTCTTTTATGTATGTAGGTGCCCTTGTTTTTGGAGCATAGATATTTAGGATTGAGAGTTCATCTCAGGGGATTTTTCCCCTAAGGGGGGAAATAAAGTTTCCTTCCTTATCTTTTTTGATGACTTATAGTTGAAAATTGATTTTATTCGATATTAGAATGTCTATTCCCTCTTGCTTCTTCTGACTGTTTGCTTGGAAAGTTGTTTTCTAGCCTTTTACTCTGAGGTAGTGCCTATCTTAAATCTGAGGTATGTTTCCTGTAGGCAACAAAATGCTGCGTCCTTTTTGCGTATCGAGTTTGTTAATCTGTGTTTTTATTGGGGAATGAAGTCCATTGATGTTGAGAGATATTAAGGAATAGTGATTGTTGTTTCCTGTTATCTTCATATTTGGAGGTGAGATTGTGTTTGTGTGCTTGTTTTCTCTTTGTGTTTTTGCAAAACTATTAGTTTCTTGCTTTTTCTAGGGTGTAGCTTGCCTCCTTGTGTTGGGTTTTACCATTTATTATCATTTGTAGGGCTGGATTTGTAGAAAGATATTGTATAAATTGGGTTTTCTCATGGAGTATCTATGTTAATTGAGAGTTTTGCTGGATACAGTAATCTGGGCTGGCATTTGTGTTTTCTTCGCCTCTGTATGACATCTGTCCAGGATCTTCTGGCCTTTATAGTCTCTCGTGCAAAGTCTGGTGTAATTCTGATAAGTCTGCCTTTATATGTTACTTGACCTTTTTCCCTTACTGCTTTTAATATTCTTTCTTTATTTTGTGCATTTGGTGTTTTGACTGTTATGTGATGGGAGGAGTTTCTTTTCTGGTCCAATCTATTTAGAGTTCTGTAGGCTTCTTGTATCTTCACAGGCATCTCTTTTTTTAGGTTAGGGAAGTTTTCTTCTATGATTTTGTTGAAGATATTTACTGGTCCTTTGAGTCGGGAATCTTCACTCTCTTTTATACCTATTATCCTTTGGTTTGATCTTCTCATTGTGTCCGGGATGTCCTGTATGTCAGTAGCTTTTTCCGTTTTACATTTTCTTTGACAGTTGTGTCGATGATTTCTATGGAATCTTCTGCTTCTGAGATTCTTTCTTCTATCTCTTGTATTCTGTTGGTGATGCTTGTATCTATGGTTCCTTGTCTCTTCCTTTGGTTTTCTATATCCAGGGTTGTCTCCCTTTATGCTTTCTTTATGGTTTCTATTTCCATTTTCAATTCCTTCACCTGTTTGGTTGTGTTTTCCTGTAATTCTTTCAGGGATCTTTTTGTGTTTCCTCTCTAATGGCTTCTACTTGTTTACTTCTATTTTTCTGTATTCCTCTAAGGGAGTTCTTTACATCTTTTGATGTCCTCCACTATCATGATCAAATGTGATTTTAAATCAAGATCTTGTTTTTCTGGTGTGTTTGGATATTCAGTGTTTGCTTTGATGGGAGAATTGGGCTCCGATGATGCCATGTAGTCTTGGTTTCTGTTGCTTGGGTTCCTGTGCTTGCCTCTTGCCATCAGGTTGCCTCTGGTGTTACCTTGTTCTGCTATTTCTGATAGTGGCTTGACCATCCTATAGGCCTGTGTGTCAGGAGAGCTGTAGACCTGTTTTCCTGTTTTCTTTCAGCCAGTTATGTGAACAGAGTGTTCTGCTTTCAGGCGTGTAGTCTTTCCTGTCTATTGGTCTTCAGCTGTTCCTGTGGTCATGTGTCCTAAGTCCACCAGGCAGGTCACTTGGAGCAGAAAAGTTGGTCTTAACCTCTGATCTCGGGCCTGAAGTTGCTCCTTGGGTCTCGGTTTCAGCTCTCTTTGAGGGCAGCAACCAGGAGGGTCTGCTCTCCTTTTCCTGGGTCCCTGTGCACAGGGGGCCCAGATGGTGCTCAGCATTTTCCTCTAGAGTCAGAAATGTGGGCAGAGAGTTGTCTCCCCTGGTTTCCCAGGCATGTCTGTCCCTCTGAAGGTCTCGCTCTCCCTTCCATGGGATTTGGGTGCAGGGAGCTATTTGACCAGGTCCCTTCAGATCCGGGTGCAGTCTGGACTGCAGGGCTCCTGCAGCTTGAATGCCCCATCTTCCTGTTCTCAGAGGCCCTATATAGTCTCTTCTTGGGCCAGGGATGTGGGCAATGGTGGGCAGTACTGGCATTCTCTCCTGCCCTGCAATCTCAGGAGTGCCCACACTTCTGGGCGATGAACTCTCTCTCTCCTATGCAGTTTGGGAGCATATAGCCGTGGGCCGGGATCAGTGAGGGAGCCAGCTAGAAACCAGAAGTGTCCGGTCCCAGAGGAATTTTGACTTTGTGTGTCCTGAGTCCACCAGCAGGTCACTTGGAGTAGAAAAGTTGGTTTTACCTCTAGTCTCGGTCCTGAAGTCACTCCTCGGGTCTCGGTTTCAGCTCTCCATGAGGGCAGCAACCAGAAGAGCCTGCCCCTCCTTCTTCCAGACAGACTTGTATTGACTTTTTACATGATTAATATCTGCTATAAACAAGGCAATATCAGATCCAATGCTCAAAAGGTATTAATTGAAACTTTCATTTTTGAAAACACAAATGAAGAAGTAAAAACGTTCTTACACAGTGAAAACACAATCAGCACCCACGGAGGAGTCAATTAGAACTACTGCTGATATTCACCCTAACGATCACTATGTAATTAGACAAACGGTGCTAATAATGCTAGATATCAAAATGTTCGTGGTATTGACTGTGGGAGATGAGTTCATTTGCAAAGGGATGGTAGACTAGGCACTACTAGAGGCTTCTCTAGAGGATTTCAGCCTTCCTGGATACGTAGAAGTTGTGTTAAGGATAGGCCTTGGATTAATGAATGAAGGTTAGGAAAAGATATGGGAAGTAATCTCTGACCCACAGGAAACCCCTTAGGGAGTTCATTCATACCCCAGCATCAAATAATATGAACCGATATTCATAAGGGAAATTGGTCTGAAGTTCTCTTTCTTTGTTGGGTCTTTGTGTGGTTTAGGTATAAGAGTAATTGTGGCTTCATAGAAGGAATTCGGTAGCGCTCCATCTGTTTCAATTTTGTGGAATAGTTTGGATCGTATTGGTATGAGGTCTTCTATGAAGGTCTGATAAAATTATGCACTAAACCTGTCTGGACCTGGGTTCTTTTTGGTTGGGAGACCTTTAATGACTGCTTCTATTTCGCTAGGAGTTATGGGGTTGTTTAAATGGTTTATCTGTTCCTGATTTAACTTCGGTACCTGGTATCTGTCTAGGAAATTGACCATTTCTTGCAGATTTTCAAGTTTTGTTGAATATAAGCTTTTGTAGTAGGATCTGATGAATTTTTGAATTTCCTCTGAATCTGTAGTTATGTCTCCCTTTTCATTTCTGATTTTTTTAATTTGGACACACTCTCTGTGTCCTCTCGTTAGTCTGGCTAAGGGTATATCTATCTTGTTGATTTTCTCAAAGAACCAACTTTTGGTTCTGTTGATTCTTTCTATGGTCCTTTTTGTTTCTACTTGGTTGATTTCAGCTCTGAGTTTGATTATTTCCTGCCTTCCATTCCTCCTGGATATATTTGCTTCTTTTTATTTATTTTTTTTATTTATTTTTTTTAAGATTTATTTATTTATTTTGTATATGAGTACACTGTAGCTGTCTTCTGACACACCAGAAGAGGGCATCGGATTCCATTACAGATGGTTGTGAGCCACCATGTGGTTGCTGGGATTTGAACTCAGGACCTCTGAAAGAGCAGTCGGTGCTCTTAACCACTGAGCCATCTCTCCAGCCCGCTTCTTTTTATTCTAGAGCTTTTACGTGTGCTGCCAAGCAGGTGACATATGCTCTCTCCTGTTTCTTTCTGCAGGCACTCAGAGCTATGAGTTTCTGGCAAACCGAATCCAAGAGCACATCAAAACAATCATCCACCATGTTCAAGTAGGCTTCATTCCAGGCATACAGAGATGGTTAAATATATGGAAAACCATCAACGTGATCCATTATATAAACAAACTGAAAGAACAAAACTATATGATCATTTCATTAGATGCTGAGAAAGCATTTGACAAAATTCAACACCCCTTCATGATAAAAGTCCTGGAAAGAATAGGAATTCAAGGTCCATACCTGAACATAGTAAAAGCCATATACAGCAAACAACTTGCTAACATTAAACTAAATGGAGAGAAACTTGAAGCAATCCCACTAAAATCAGGGACTAGACAAGGCTGCCCACTTTCTCCCTACTTATTCATTATAGTTCTTGAAGTTCTAGCCAGAGCAATCAGACAACAAAAGGAGGTCAAGGGGATACAGATTGGAAAAGAAGAAGTAAAAATATCACTATTTGCAGATGATATGATAGTATATTTAAGTGATCCCAAAAGTTCCACCAGAGAACTACTAAAGCTGATAAACAACTTCAGCAAAGTGGCTGGGTATAAAATTAACTCGAATAAATCAGTAGCCTTCCTCTACACAAAAGAGAAACAAGCCGAGAAAGAAATTAGGGAAACGACACCCTTCATAATAGTCCCAAATAATATAAAGTACCTCGGTGTGACTTTAACCAAGCAAGAAAAAGATCTGTACAATAAGGACTTCAAGCCTCTGAAGAAAGAAATTGAAGAAGACCTCAGAAGATGGAAAGATCTTCCATGCTCATGGATTGGCAGGATTAATATAGTAAAAATGGCCATTTTACCAAAAGATTCAATGCAATCCCCATCAAAATGCCAATCCAATTCTTCAAAGAGTTAGACAGAACAATTTGCTAATTCATCTGGAATAACAAAAAACCCAGGATAGCTAAAACTATCCTCAACAATAAAAGGACTTCAGGGGGAATCACTATCCCTGAACTGAAGCAGTATTACAGAGCAATGGTGATAAAAACTGCATGGTATTGGTACAGAGACAGACAGATAGACCAATGGAATAGAATTGAAGACCCAGAAATGAACCCACACACCTATGGTCACTTGATTTTTGACAAAGGAGCCAAAACCATCCAATGGAAAAAAGATAGCATTTTCAGCAAATGGTGCTGGTTCAACTGGAGGTCAACATGTAGAAGAATGCAGATCGATCCATGCTTATCACCCTGTACAAAGCTTAAGTCCAAGTGGATAAATGACCTCCACATCAATCCAGATACACTCAAACTAATAGAAGAAAAAGTGGGGAAGCATCTCGAAAACATGGGCACTGGAGAAAATTTCCTGAACAAAACACCAATGGCTTATGCTCTAAGATCAAGAATCAACAAATGGGATCTCATAAAACTGCAAAGCTTCTGTAAGGCAAAGAACACTGTGGTTAGGACAAAACAACAACCTACAGATTGGGAAACGATCTTTACCAATCCAAAATGTACAAAGAACTCAAGAAGTTAGACCGCAGGGAGACAAATATCCCTATTAAAAAATGGGGTTCAGAGCTAAACAAAGAATTCACATCTGAGGAATGCTAAATGGCTGAGAAACACCTAAAGAAATCTTTAGTCATAAGGGAAATGCAAATCTAAACAACCCTGAGATTTCACCTCACACCAGTGAGAATGGCTAAGATCAAAAACTCAGGTGACAGCAAATGCTGGCGAGAATGAGGAGAAAGAGGAACACTCCTCCATTGTTGGTGAGATTGCAGACTGGTACAACCATTCTGGAAATCAGTCTGGAGGTTCCTCAGAAAATTGGACATTGAGCTACCTGTGGACCCAGCTATTCCTCTCTTGGGCATATACCCAAAAGATGCCCCAACATATAACAAAGACACGTGCTCCACTATGTTCACAGCAGCCTTATTTATCCAGAAGCTGAAAAGAACCCAGATGCCCTTCAACAGAGGAATGGATACAGAAAATGTGGTACATCTACACAATGGAATATTACTTAGCTATCAAAAACAATGACTTTATGAAATTCATAGGCAAATGGAGGGAACTGGAAAATATCATCCTGAGTGAGGTAACCCAATCACAGAAGAACACACATGGTATGCACTCATTGATAAGTGGCTATTAGCCCAAATGCTTGAATTGCCCTTGATGCACAGTACACATGAAACTCAAGATGGATGATCAGAATAATGCTTCACTTCTTCTTTAAAAGGGGAATAAGAATACCCTTGGCAGGGAAGAGGGAGGCAAAGCTTAAAACAGAGGCAGAAGGAACACCCATTCAGAGCCTGCTCCACATGTGGCCCATACATATACAGCCACCAAACTAGATAAAATGGATGAAGCAAAGAAGTGCAGGTCGACAGGAGCCGGATATAGATCTCTCCTGAGAGACACAGCCAGAATATGGCAAATACATAGGCAAATGCTAGCAGCAAACCACTGAACTGAGAACAGGACCCCCATTGAAGGAATCAGAGAAAGGACTGGAAGAGCTTTAAGGGGCTCGAGACCCCATATGAACAACAATGCCAACCAACCAGAGCTTCCAGGGACTAAGCCACTACCCAAAGACTATACATGGACTGACCCTGGGCTCCAACCTCATAGGTAGCAATGAACAGCCTAGTAAGAGCACCAGTGGAAGGGGAAGCCCTAGGTCCTGCTAAGACTGAACCCCCAGTGAACGTGATTGTTTGGGGGAGGGCGGTAATGGGCGGAGGATGGGGAGGAGAACACCCATATAGAAGGGAAGTGGGAGGGGTTAGGGGGATGTTGGCCCGGAAACCGGGAAAGGGAATAACATTCGAAATGTAAATAAGAAATACTCAAGTTAATAAAGAAAAAAAGGAAAAAAAATAATATGAACCAGGAATTTCCATCAGCAATGTATAGATCAACTAGAGAAAACTAAACTAGGTATTGGAGACACTGTATATTGACATCTTATGTTATATGGCTTGATTGTTTCTGTGTTTAAATGGATGAGAAGCCGGGACATGAAATGCAAGTGCCTAAGTGTCTAGTTTATGTGTGAATTCATAGAGATCTAACTCTACCTTGATAAACAGAAGTAGTGAATAAGATTAGCTCGATGACACTGCATTGTAGAACTACAACAACAAAAACACATCTGAATTAGATCAACCTGTATACTTTAAAGATGTTTTAACATCAGAATTGAGGTTAGAGAATTTGTTACTTTAGGGAAGAGGTTTGGTCTATATTTCCATAGGTGGTAAAGCAATATGGGTTCCATCAAAATTGATAAGAGTCTGAATAAGAGAAGCTTCTACATGAAAGACCTGACTCAAGGAAAGAAAAGACAAAGGGTAGTAATGTGAACAACAAGGATAGCTAATCCCCCTCCGTGGGAAGAGCTCCAAAAACTGACTGAAAAAGGACAGATCATTCATTGGACAGGCATGCTGAAGAAAACTGAAGCAGAATTGTTGAAGGACAGATGATCAGAACTGCAATTATAGAGGATGATTACATACATGGCTGATGGATCTTCATAAGGATGTTTGAACTGCTGAGTCTGTAGGATTTATAATTGTTTCTGTTATCATGGTTAAACTGTGTGAAATTTGTAGCTTAATTGGAAAGGGGGCAGGTGTAAAGGAATTTTAATCCAGCAACGCGGCTGCTCTGGCAAGGGATCATATCCAAAGTCCTTCAATATCTGTGTGATCTGGCAGGAATGCAGACAGGCCCTTAGTACACATCTTTATTCCCTACAGCTGGAATATAGACACACCTTTAAGTCCCTCTAACTGGAATGCAGATAGACAACCCTCAGTACAAACTTTTAACATGGAATAATGTAGATAAGGTTAGTTTGTAAAAGGAAGCAGCCATGTTTGAAAATGATGTCTAATTGAGGGGCAAACGAAGTGATAAATCAGAGAAAGATTTGACAAAATGAGTCATGATATACTACACTCAATTCTCATGAGAACGGCACAGGGTAAAAAAAGCTGCTGATGAGATTCTACCAGAAGACACGAAGGTGAATAAACAGACTAGAGAGGAGCAGAAAGGTAGACCTAGACACACGGTGTAGTGCCAAGATTAGTCAGATTAGAATATTCAGGAGACTACTTGGCAAAAGGCCTAAGCTTTAAAATACTAATAAGCCTCTCTGTGTCATTCATATCCCTGGAGGGTCAGACAAAGTCTCATTATAGTGATGGACATGGGTAGGCACAATAAGAAAAAAACTAGGGAGGAGAACTCTAAAGCTTAGAGGTACTGCCATGGTGTAGTCCAAGAGTGGTGAAATCACAACTATGACAAGAGACAAAAATTCACAGTTAGGGGTTGGGGATTTAGCTCAGTGGTAGAGCGCTTGCCTAGCAAGCGCAAGGCCCTGAGTTCGGTCCCCAGCTCCGAAAAAAAAAAAAAAAAAAAGAAAAAGAAGAAAAAATTCACAGTTAAAGCAGTTATGTATTCTACTATCCTTCCTACCATGTCTTAATGTCTAGCAACTGACACACTTCACTGATTTCCTTCTGTCCTTGTGCAAAGATTGCCTCTGTCATCTTCACCTTTCTCTTACCCTTCAAATTCAGTGTTGTTCCCTTTCACCCTTTCCATTTATGTCCTATACCATCTCACTAGCCAATGTGTAATGTTCATAGTAATGGACATGTAAACAAAAACAAAGTTCACTGTTTGAACATCAAAATATTAGGGTACTTCCCCACCACAAGTCTACCTGAGAAAGTTTTTTTCTTTTAAGATTTATTTATTTTCTGTATGTGAGGGCACTGTCACTGTCTTCAGACACACCAGAAGAGGACATCAGATCCCATTACAGATGGTCATGAGCCACCATGTGGTTGCTGGGAACTGAATTCAGGACCTCTGGAAGAACAGTCAGTGCTCTTAACTGCTGAGCTATCTCTCCATCCCAGAAAGTCTTTGAATATACAAAATCTAGACTAAGATCTATTCAAGGGCAGCTAAACCTATCTTTAGGTTTGAAATTTTAAAGGTAATTTTCAAGTGTCTTAGAGAGTTCTGAGTTGAAAAACCATAAGCTAAACACACAGAGCAGTGCTTTGAAGGACATCCCAAGGTGTAGAATAAAGAGAAAGAATGGCCCATATCTGCTCTCTTGCTATGCTCTGCATTATTCTGGTTTCTCCTTCCTAGTAAGATTTAATATTTCAACCTGTAATATTTTTCATCCTTTATGCTAGTGATATCGAGATAGTGTTTCTTTAAAAGATTAGATTTGTATCCTGCTGATTTCAATACATGCTAATTCCTTCTTCTTATTGACTGTTCTTGAAATGCTCTAGCATTGCAATACAGGCAACATTCCTACTTGCAGTTCCATGATAAAGATGAATTTCATCTTCATTAATTAATAAAGGTGCTTTTAATCTTTACTGTTGAATATGATTATTGAAAACTTAGACTTTAAATATTTCTGTCTGTCCCAGAAGAAGCACATAGCAATTAGTAACACTTCCCCCTGTCACTGACTCATTAGGTGCTCAGCCAAGGCTTACTCCCATCCTTCCTTAGTAGCTCTATATTACTGAAACTTTTTCATAAAACAGAATTATCATTTCTGTTAAGTGTAAATATATTTACTTGTATTTTTATTATTAAATTTTTTGTTATTAAATCTCCTATTTAATAACAGAATATTCTATTATCTGAAGTAAAAGAATATCAAGATACTACTAAGCCTGTATATTAGAAGGCAAGCAGAGAGTAAAAGGATGGCTATGTGGATTAACCCAGTTGAATAATTCCACAGTGAAAATACATTTGTGTTATGGTGTATTAGTCAGGGTTCTCTAGAGTCACAGAATTAATGGTTCGTCTCTATATAATAGGGGAATTTGTTATGAAGACTCACAATCCGTAGTCCAGCTTCCCAACAGTGGCCAGCTGTGAATGGGAGGTTCAAGGATCTAGTAGGTGCTCAGGCTCACAAGGCTCCAACAGAAGTGTTGGTAAGTAAATGCAAGCAGGTGAGGAAGAGTGAATCTTCCTTCTTCCAATGTCCTTATACGCATCTCCATCAGAAGGCGTGGAGCAGAATAAAGGTGTGTACCACCACATCTGGATCTGGAACTTGTTTTGTCCCAGGCCAACTTTGAACTCCGAGATCTTGCTTTAGTCTCCTGGGATTCATAGCTACTATGTCTCAAGATCTCCATGCCAAGATCCAGGTCAGAAACTTGTATCTCCCAGACTTACTTGTATCTCTGGATCACAGGTGAACCTTCCAATTCTGGATTGTAGTTCATTCCAGAAATAGTCAAGTTGACAACTAGGAATAGCCATTTCATATGGTAAATATTAATTGAAAGTTTCTTTCCTACCTTTGATCATTCACTTCCTAAATAATTATATTTATAATAAGCTTAAAAAATGAAAGCTGGGATGATAGCAATACTCTATACTATTTTGTCTACTCTCCTGTCCATAAAGCCCTGACATAACTTGCCATAATCTGCCTGGGCCACTCTTACTTCAACTGGCCAGTCATTGTGGCCATGTTCTCAATACTCATCTACCCCAAGGCATCCTCTCCTCTTTTCACCCCTCTGCTCTCCCCTCCTATCAAATGAAGCCCCACCTACCTTTAATCTGCCAAGCTGGAGGCTGTTGGCTTCTTTTTTTAATCCAATACTTTTAAATTAAGGAGCAATGCTACATAGCATCGCTTGCTGTAAGCGAGGATTTCTTCATACCTGAGGCAACCAGATCTTGGGGGGGAGCAGTATTTAGCATTACAATGCATAGCAACAGACCAAACCTCAGCACATCTAAAATCTCAACTCAATCTAATGAATGTTTGGATGCCTTCATTTTTCCATGTGCAGTCAAAAACTTACACGTGAATAAACTTACCTGTGAGTAAAAAACAAGTAATTTTTAGCTATGTAATAAATCTTTAGTTACATGTCCTTCTTTAGTTTGCTGCTTGATCCTTGGGTAGTAAAGACAAATCTCAGCTAATTCATTGACAATCTTGATGTCTGCCTCTGACAAGCGGAATGTGTTCAATTGAAGCTTGGGCTGGGTATGAACCTGGTTCTGCCTGTGGAATGGAACAAGGCTAAGTAAGCCATGGAGGATTAAACCCTTGATCTCGGCATCATTATCACTGTGTTCTAACCCACTGGGCTAACTAGCCACAGACAAAGACCCATTGAACTAATCAGTCACAGCAGCCAGAGGGATCTGGTTTGAATTTCTTTCTCATTTTTAATACATTAGTCTTATAATTTGATTTAAATATTTTAGAATAAATGAAGCCAAAGGTCTGGGCTGCTGTCATTTGGAAGAAAGAAAGCAGAGAGGAAAGCCACAAAGATTGCCATCACCTCGATGGGATCTAGGCTCAAACTGTACACAAAAGGTGTCAGCAGAAAACAGGTAAAAAATTGTAATTCTCATAAAAATTTAAACAGCTTATAATAACTCAAAAGTTTCAGACCAACTAGTAAAATGGAGGAAAAGTGAATTTATGGGAGAGGGGAGGTGGGGTCGGGGGAGGAATGAAAGGAATGGAGGAAGGAAAACTGCAGTTGGGATGAATTGAAAACAGACAAACAAACAAATGAAATATAAGGAATATTAAATGCTCTAAAAAGCAAACCCAAATATATTTGATAAGCACACACACACACACACACACACACACACACACACACACACACACACACCCCTAATAACTTTTGTGGAAAACAATCACTTTTCTAGCTATTTTCAGATTTTGTTTTGTTTGTTTTATAAAATGAAGTGGGCATGAATCTTTAAGTCCTAAAATTAATTGAATCCCAGCTACCCACTTTATTCTCACTGTAAAAATATGACACAGGAAAGGACGGTGTAACACTACTGTCCCCTGACTTTAGGGACACCCCACCTGGCCCCAATGGCCCATTTAAAGTTTTACCTTCTGTGGCAGTGAATCTCAATATTGGAAAATAGACTTCCTCTATATAATCATATGCTCTATCACCTACACCTTATATTTAGACACTTAATTGTATGCAATTAGTGTTATTGCTCTTTGTGCTGTTCTGATTATTTCAATTATAATAATTGGCTTTCTACTGAAAACATAAATTCCAAGAGGAAAAAGACAGAGTTAGATACTTTGATAGTGATTCACGTAGCAACAAAGGTAGGTAAAGAGTGTAAACCTGCAAAGTTTAATTTGAAATATAACTATGATGTGTAATCTGTGAAGGTTGTGGAACTTCTCATCCATAAATGGTTGTATAATGCTCTTGCTTTGCTCTCTTTCAGCCAAATAAGAACGTGGATGCTAAGCACTTATTTATGTCAACTTTATGTGATATTATATTTATCTAATTTCAGCCTTTGTTAAGGAAATTTTGTAGGATATGAGAAATATATTTTTTAGAATAATGTCAACATTAAGGTGTTTGCCATAATGGTCCTTAATTTTTAGTATCCTATGGCAGCTATGACAGGAACTTCTTTAATATAATGCAGTTCACAGCAAAGCTTGAAGATATAACATTTTCAAGACTTAAGTCAGAATGGCTAAGATAAAAAACTCTGGTGACAGCAAATGCTGGCGAGAATGTGGAGAAAGAGGAACACTCTTCCATTGTTGGTGGGATTGCAGAAAGGTAAAACCATTCTGCAAATCAGTCTGGAGGTTCCTCAGAAAATTGGACATTGAACTACCTGTGGACCCAGCTATACCTCTCTTGGGCATATACCCAAAAGATGCCCCAACATATAAAAAATACACGTGCTCCACTATGTTCATAGCAGCCTTATTTATAATAGCCAGAAGCTGGAAAGAACCCAGATGCCCTTCAACAGAGGAATGGATACAAAAAATGTGGTATATCTACACAATGGAATATTACTCAGGTATCAAAAACAATGACTTTATGAAATTCATAGGCAAATGGAGGGAACTGGAAAATATCATCCTGAGTGAGGTAACCCAATCACAGAAAAACATACATGGTATGCACTCATTGATAAGTGGCTATTAGCCTAAATGCTCTAATTACCCTAGATGCACAGAACACATGAAACTCAAGAAAGATGATCAAAATGTGAATGCTTCACTCCTTCTTTAAAAGGGGAACAAGAATACCCTTGGGAGGGAATAGGGAGGCAAAGTGTAGAACAGAGGCAGAAGGAACACCCATTCAGAGCCTGCCCCACATGTGGCCCATACATATACAGCCACCAAACTAAATAAGATGGATGGATGAAGCAAAGAAGTGCAGGCTGATAGGAACCGGATGTAGATCTCTCCTGAGAGACACAGCCAGAATACAGCAAATACATAGGCAAATGCCAGCAGCAAACCACTGAACTGAGAACGGGACCCCCATTGAAGGAATCAGAGAAAGGACTGGAAGAGCTTTAAGGGGCTCCAGACCCCATATGAACAACAATGCCAACCAACCAGAGCTTCCAGGGACTAAGCCACTACCCAAAGACTATACATGGACTGACCCTGGGCTTCAACCTCATAGATAGCAATGAATAGCCTAGTAAGAGCACCAGTGGAAGGGGAAGCCCTTGGTCCTGCCAAGGCTGGAACCCCAGTGAACATGATTGTTGAGGGGAGGGCGATAATGGGGGAAGGATGGGGAGGGGAACACCCATATAGAAGGGGAGGGAGAGGGGTTAGGGGGATGTTGGTCAGGAAACCGGTAAGGGAATAACAATCGAAATGTAAATAAGAAATACTCAAGTTAATAAAGATGGAGAAATAAAAAAAGATAAATACATAAGCTATCCAATAAAGAAAAGAGTTGGGTACAAATAAAACAAAAGAAAAGAAAATATACGTGGATGACAGCAGTTCATCATTCAGAGATTAGCATCTTGTTCATTGCAAATTCAGGATTATGGTGATGCAATAAAAGGCAAACTCCCTGAGATTATCCAATCATCATATTATCTTGAGCAAGACAAGCTCAAGCGAGAGATCATTAATGATGATGCTTTAAAGGAATCATAATTACCCTTCACAGTGCCTACAATATTCTAGGTAAGCCTTACATGCTTTGCACAGTTGAACTCGTCTCCTCTTCACAACATCTTATTAGATGAAAGCAATAATTATCACCATTATACAGATTAGAAAATAGAAATACTAGGTAATTTTTCACCATTATCCACTCAGGAAACTATTTGTTCACCAATCTCTACTTGATTAATCTGTCTCCACAGCACGGCTCTTAGCCAGTGTTCATATCATATTTCTTTTAAGGAAAAAGTAAAGAAAACTGGCATATAACTTAATGCTGATCCAGGCCATTTTGCCTATTGTACAATAAGAACCCTCACGTTCAAGTCTATAGCTTTGTTTTTCCTTCCCAGACAAAACCATCTCTAAGCTGTGCAGTGACTTTCAATACTCTAGATGAGAACGGATTTACCAAAGGAACATGATCATACCCTGCAATGTAACATCTGGAAATCCCAGAAGAGACACAAAGTGACTGCATATCTTACTTAAGGATAAAACCATCCTTCTATTGCTCCAACATTTGCCAGTTCATTTACTTGCAGTATCCAAATACAAATTTTATCCTTTCTTAAAAATAAATAACTGAAATAATGGCATCTGAGTTGCCAACTCTATGAAATTAAGTTTTATAAATTCTAAAAGACTGAACTGTGTGTTTATGTTTTCTTTTCCTGGAAGCACACTATGCACTGTACTGGATAATAACCAATGCATTTTTCAAGACCTAAAAGTAATTTCAGATATTTGATAATCAGGTCATGATTTCAACAACTGTAGGTAGGCTGAGAATATGGGAAACTTTATGTGAACAGATGAGAGAGAAGAAATGGGGAAGTTGTTTTTGAGGAATGTGAAATCGGATATTAAATAATAATTGTTAACTAAAGCATTGCTGCTTAAAGTGTGGTCTGTGGTCCTAGAGGGCTGTTATCCTATAGGTTAGAAATAGATAATCTCGGGGCTGGAGTTGGCTCATCTGTTAAGAGCATTGGATATTCCTGCTTCAATTTCTATCACCCACATGGTAACTCACAACTGTTACAACAACAATGCCAAGCAACCAGAGCTTCCAGGGACTAAGCCACTACCCAAAGACTACACATGAACTGACCCTGGGCTCCAACCTCAGGTAGGAATGAATAGCCTAGTAAGAGCACCAGTGGAAGGGGAAGCCCTTGGTCCTGCCAAGACTGAACCCTCAGTGAACATGATTGTTGGGGGGAGGGCGATAATGGGGGAAGGATGGGGAGGGGAACACCCATTTCTATCCCTACATCTTTCTGTATGATGAGTCACGTAAAGCATACTAGTTTTCCTATAAGCATCAGTATATATGCACACACACACACACACACACACACACACACACACACACACACGTTTATTTGTACAGACATGCTATACATTTCTTTCATTCTATTAGCAACTAAGAAGTCAGCTTCCGCAAATATCACAGGCACTAGCAAAAGCAAAGAAAGCCATATTCAAAATAAAAACAAAGCATTATGTACCTACAGTTACATCAATATCCAAAGTATCAGCAACTGCACTCTCTGACTGTCTTACTTTACAAAGGAATGTGATGATGGGTAGCATCTACTCAGGTAAGAGGATGCACGGTAAGAGAAAAATCCCACATTTAGGAAACTATAGTCCATTACATGGGCCAAAAGCTACCCTGCACCCATATATACTCTTTCTGAGCAATACATGACTATCACACACACACACACACATACACACACACACACACACACACACACACACACACACACACACACAAACACGGGTAATCCATACAAAACTGGCATGAAGTAATGCTACCCACTGTATTTCATGCTATGATAAACAAATTTCTACCTTTTTCATCACTGACACATTCAACTCCTGGTCCACAGCCCAGTCAAAGAAGCTTAACACTTATTGAAGTTGAATCTTATGCCAAGACTTTAAAACACTCCATGTGTTAACTTACCGAATTCTAGCAGCTATTATGAGACAGTTGGAGACATTACTTGCATTTTAGATCACTTTATGTATGAGGACATTGAAGTCAAAAACAATTTAGAAAATCACCCAAGATTGTAGAATTAATAAGTGATGGAATCCAAATATGTATTTCTTGAGCACATAACTAAGTGAATTGGTTCTTGAATGATTATAAACAGAAAGATACATCTGGGATTGTAAATATATTAGGCTGAAACTGAGAGTTTGAGTAGGGGATAGAGAATTGATTCAATGGTTAATAACATCTGTTTATTCTTGCAGATGACCAAGGTTTGATTCCCAGCACCCACATGACATCTTATAACTGTCTGTAACTCCAGTCCAAGCAGATCTGATACTCTTCTTCTGACCCTTATGGCTACCAAGAACACATTATAAACCGGCATACATTCAGATAAAGCAGTCACACACATAAAAATATAAATAAATCTAAAAATAAAACTTTAAAGGGTTTGACCTCAGTGCACTCCATCTATAGATCTCTAAAAGCAGACTGAGACCTGAGTCTTATACATCATAGTATCTAATGATGTCATGTGTGTGTATGTGTGTGTACACATACTTGTTTTCATACATATTGCCGCATGTTTATGTCCTTGTATGTTGAGTTCTGAGGTAGATGTCAGATGTCTTCTTCAGTTACCCTCTCAACCTTTTTTTAAAAACAGGATCTTTGAGTCAACCTCAGAGTTCATCAATTTGGCTGTCTAACTCTCTAGATGGCTAGAGATCCCCTATATCTGTCTTGTTTACTCTAGGGTTACTCTCAGGCCACTGTACCCACTGAGCATTTACATGGTGGCTGGGAATCCAAACTGAGGCCCCCATGCATGTGTAGCAAATATTTTATCCATTGAACCATCATCCTTGACCTATGTATTGATTTCTGACATAACAAGTCTTCTCAGAGACATGTATGTTACTTCTTAGCAAACTGAAGCTTTCCAGTGTAAGCTTAATTGGCCTAACTTGGATAAACTTCATGGCCAAAACTAATTCTCTGTGAAAAAGAATTATTTCATACTTGTTTTTAGCAGTATGTTCATTGGCAGGACATTAAAAAAAGTGGATCTGCTCTGTTTTATTAGTTGTGGAATAAATGTACAATGGAAAAACTAGCTCACGACTAAAACAGAAAGAAGTCATTCCTGGGCTATGTTGCTGTCCCTGGACAAAGATAGGACTATAGCTGCACAAAATACATGCTGCCTTATGTCTTAAATTTTGGTTTCACTAAGTGAGGTCTGGTTTCTTGTATGTATAATCTCCATATTCATCAAATGATCTATTTTTGCCAGGTTTTCAAGAATAAGCTGGCATACACTTAGGTAGCATGAGACTCAAAAATGAATGTTGCTGCATATTAATATAAGAATATATAAAGAGAGGTGAGATGAGAAGGAAAAATTCAAAAATTAAAACCAACTGCATGTACTCATAATTGTACTGTCTAATTCTACAAATTATACTGAGGCATGGAACAGCACTTATCAGTTTGTATATTTTAGCTTAATGTTTATTTTGTGTGCTCAACCAATGTATCATTCATACGTTTTGAGGGCTTGTTTGACCAGTTTGTAAAAGACTTGGTATAGTGCAGTGAACAGGCTGAGATAAATACAATACCTTAGACACGCCTTTTTACACATTAAAGAGCACATTCTCAGTCTTTATATGTGTAGCCATTTCCTAGGTTACTCTTGGCTTTTTAATCATTACTTTGGAGGAGTGAATTCTCTTAGCAGAATTGCTAGAGATTTAAACTGCTCTTTCATGGTTATTACATTTGCTAACAATTATCTTTTCTTTCTGTCTTTTAACCCCTTCCTCCCACCCCTCTTCCTCTCTTCTTCCTTCCTTTCTTCCTTCCTTCCTTCTCTTTTCAAAAACACTAATGTAGAACATTTTGAGAAATTAAATTTTTTGATGGAAGTGTGATTCAGCTCATATTTCCTCTGGACTTGTGTAGACACCCTTGGGCCATACTTTTACTCTGACATGGAGAAGAATTGCATTACAGAATCTGAATGCTAATGCCGAATCTTTCTGCCAATTTAATTTCTCTTGAATAATTTCAGAAGTGCCTAACTGATTTTTTCCAGAATCTGCATCTTCAGATTAGATTAAAAATTTGAAAGTTAGAATTCCATCATGGGTCTCTTTTGAAATTTATATGCCATTAAAGTACTAGAATCTTGTATAGTTATGCCACCTATATTTTCATAAGAAACAGGAGGACTTAAAACATGATTAAGGGATAAGAAGAGAAGCAGTAGACTATTGGTACACATGTGCTTGATCCATAAAGGGGTGACAAAATCATTTCACAGGTAGACAGACGGACGATAGATATGCTCTTTGGTCTGGGTAAAGGAGGCAGCATGAATCTCATTGTTATAAAGGGGTAGCTGTCTGGAAACAATAAACAAGAGTGACTTTTACATAGAGTTAGAGTGTCATAATGATAAAGGGAAACAAAACGCTGAGGCATGGGTTCACTCATAAACTCTTAGCACTGTATGCTCTAGTAATAAATGTACTTGATTTTCAAATAAAGAAGCTGAAGACTGAAGAAACAGACCTGACTATGTATTAAAATAGGATTCTCAGTATCCTTTAGTCTACAGAGTATAGTCTAGTCTAGTCTAGTCTATGAGTATAGTCTATAGATTATTGCTCATACTGACCTTGATATTTTAGAGTGACTTTGGACAAATTCTAAGTTCTCTCACATTTTTGGAAGGGAGAGGCCACATATAAATGGTCTTTAGTATTTTCTTTCCTTTTGATATTGAATCATGCTTAAAATTACATTACTTATTCCCATCTTCTTCTTATCATTATCCTGCCTTACTCTCTAAAACTGCTGGTCTTTTCCTCTCATTATTATTTCTACATATGTATATATATACACACATATATATATTCATACACATTTTGCTAAACCTGTTTACTGTTGGTTATGTATATTTTATATTGCTAATTTTACTTAGCATATTATAATATATTATACTATATTACATATCTTTTTTTTTTTAATTCTTTTTTTCGGAGCTGGGGACCGAACCCAGGGCCTTGCGCTTCCTAGGCAAGCACTCTACCACTGAGCCAAATCCCCAACCCCTATATTACATATCTTAATGTTGTTATATTGATATATTTATCATGTACAATGCACATATTTAACATGTACATATTATATATGTGTTATAATTAATTCATATATATTTATAACACACATATATGTTGTATGTATACATATATATGTATATACAAATATGTTTTAGGGGGACTATTTGTTATTGGATGACCAACTGAGAGTCGTCTTCCATGGAAGAGACTATTTCTTCTTTTTTTAAATAAAAGATTTATTTATTTATTTATTTATTTATTTATTTATTTATTATATAGAAGTACATTGTAGCTGTCTTCAGACACATCAGAAGAGGGCATCGGATCTCATTACCGATGGTTGTGAGCCACCATGTGCTTGCTGGGATTTGAACTTGGGAGCTCTGGAAGAGAAGCAGTAAGTGTTCTCAATTGCTGAGCCATTTCTCCCTCCCCTGAGACTATTCCTTCTTTTCTCAGCACTCATTAACCACCTGAAGCCCTTCATCAAGGGTTGAGACCTCTTGAGAGCTCCCCTTTCCACATTAGCATGTCTATTGGTGTTGTAGGTAAGCAAGTCTTTCTTTTTTTTTTTTTTTTTTTTGTTCTTTTTGCAGAGCTGGGGACCGAACCCAGGGCCTTGCGCTTCCTAGGCAAGCGCTCTACCACTGAGCTAAATCCCCAACCCCAAGCAAGTCTTTCGTAAGCAACCAAGATACTGCAATGGAGTAGCTTTTCTGTCTGACTTGGAAAACAATCTCATGTCAAAACTTCTAGTCTTCTAGCTCTTAGAATTTTTATACGTCCTCTTCTGTGATATTCACTGAGTCTTAACTACAGGACTTATTTGTAGATCAGTTGGGCTTTCCTTTTATTCTCCAAGCTTTTGCTCCAGAAGGTGACCACACTACCAGATCCTTCCTAAGACCCTTGAATCCAGGGATAAAAGACACACACACACACACACACACACACACACAGTTTGTTACCTGTACAATTTGCCTTCTGTCACTACTGCTGGGCATTGCTATCTCCTGCCTGGAAAAGCATACCCTTACCAAATTATCTCTGTCTCTCCAGTTGACCTAAACTTCAGTGGCTAGTCTCACTTAGCCCCTACCAAACATCTTTGCCAACCACAGGCCCAAGCTCTCTCTGAGTCCTCACATGGTTGCTGGGTGCTTCTTCCTCCAAAGCATGGCTGAAAAAGCCCTCCTCTCCTTCATACATCTGTTTTCTGAGGCCCAGAAGTCCCACCTGTACCTTTAGCCCAGCAATGGGCCCCCAGTCTTCTTTACTGACAAATCAAGAATCAATTGGGGAACAGGACATTAGTATCAGAACCTCTCCTTATAGATATGTACTTTGAATGCAGTTAGAAATGATACTCATTTAGGAAATTAACAGTATTAGATTTTCATGTAAGATCCCATGATCTCAGTAGTAATGAGGTCTTGGCTACGCTTACAGTACTAGTTTGAGTTTTCTCCTGTTAAATGGGCTTTAGGTTTAATTAGACATGAATGAGACAAAATATGCCACTATTGTACCTTAAGAATATCTTGGTATAAAATACTCACTAAAATTCTGGCAAACCGAATCCAAGAGCACATCAAAACAGTCATCCACCATGATCAAGTAGGCTTCATCCCAGGCATGCAGGGATGGTTTAATATACGGAAAACCAGCAACATGATCCATTATACAAACAAACTGAAAGAACAAAACCACATGATCATTTCATTAGATGCTGAGAAAGCATTTGACAAAATTCAACACCCCTTCATGATAAAAGTCCTGGAAAGAATAGGAATTCAAGGCCCATACCTAAACACAATAAAAGCTATATACAGCAAACCAGTTGCTAACATTAAACTAAATGGAGAGAAACTTGAAGCAATCCCACTAAAATCAGGGACTAGACAAGGCTGCCCACTCTCTCCCTACTTATGCAATATAGTTCTTGAAGTTCTAGCCAGAGCAATCAGACAACAAAAGGAGGTCAAGGGGATACAGATCTGAAAAGAAGAAGTCAAAATATCACTATTTGCAGATGATATGATAGTATATTTAAGTGATCCCAAAAGTTCCACCAGAGAACTACTAAAGCTGATAAACAACTTCAGCAAAGTGGCTGGGTATAAAATTAACTCAAATAAATCAGTAGCCTTCCTCTACACAAAAGAGAAACAAGCCGAGAAAGAAATTAGGGAAACGACACCCTTCATAATAGTCCCAAATAATATAAAGTACCTCGGTGTGACTTTAACCAAGCAAGAAAAAGATCTGTACAATAAGGACTTCAAGCCTCTGAAGAAAGAAATTGAAGAAGACCTCAGAAGATGGAAAGATCTTCCATGCTCATGGATCGGCAGGATTAATATAGTAAAAATGGCCATTTTACCAAAAGCGATCTACAGATTCAATGCAATCCCCATCAAAATATCAATCCATTTCTTCAAAGAGTTAGACAGAACAATTTGCAAATTCATCTGGAATAACAAAAAACCAAGTATAGCTAAAACTATCCTCAACAATAAAAGGACTTCAGGGGGAATCACTATCCCTGAACTCAAGCAGTATTACAGAGCAATACTGATAAAAACTGCATGGTATTGGTACAGAGACAGACAGATAGACCAGTGGAACAGAATTGAAGACCCAGAAATGAACCCACACACCTATGGTCACTTGATTTTTGACAAAGGAGCCAAAACCATCCAATGGAAAAAAAATAGCATTTTCAGTAAATGGTGCTAGTTCAACTTGAGGTCAACATGTAGAAGAATGCAGATCGATCCATGCTTATCACCCTGTACAAAGCTTAAGTCCAGGTGGATCAAGGACCTCCACATCAAACCAGATACACTCAAACTAATAGAAGAAAAACTAGGGCAGCATCTCAAACACATCGGCACTGGAAAAAATTTCCTGAACAAAACACCAATGGCTTATGCTCTAAGATCAAGAATCAACAAATGGGATCTCATAAAACTGCAAAGCTTCTGTAAGGCAAAGGACACTGTGGGTAGGACAAAACGGCAACCAACAGATTGGGAAAAGATCTTTACCAATCCTACAACAGATAGAGGCCTTATATCCAAAATATACAAAGAACTCAAGAAGTTAGACCGCAAGGAGACAAATAACCCTATTAAAAAATGGGGTTCAGAGCTAAACAAAGAATTCACAGCTGAGGAATGCTGAATGGCTGAGAAACACCTAAAGAAATGTTCAACATCTTTAGTCATAAGGGAAATGCAAATCAAAAGAATCCTGAGATTCACACCAGTGAGAATGGCTAAGATCAAAAACTCAGGTGACAGCAAATGCTGGCGAGGATGCGGAGAAAGAGGAACACTCCTCCATTGTTGTTGCGATTGCAGACTGGTACAACCATTCTGCAAATCAGTCTGGAGGTTCCTCAGAAAATTGGACATTGAACTGCCTGAGGATCCAGCTATACCTCTCTTGGGCATATACCCAAAAGATGCCCCAACATATAAAAAATACACGTGCTCCACTATGTTCATCGCAGCCTTATTTATAATAGCCAGAAGCTGGAAAGAACCCAGATGGCCTTCAACAGAGGAATGGATACAGAAAATGTGGTATATCTACACAATGGAATATTACTCAGCTATCAAAAACAATGACTTTATGAAATTCATAGGCAAATGGGGGGAACTGTAAAATATCATCCTGAGTGAGGTATCCTAATCACAGAAAAACACACATGGTATGCACTCATTGATAAGTGGCTATTAGCCTAAATGCTTGAATTACCCTAAATGCCTAGAACACATGAAACTCAAGACAGATGATCAAAATGTGAATGCTTCACTCCTTCTTTAAAAGGGGAACAAGAATACCCTTGGCAGGGAATAGAGAGGCAAAGATTAAAACAGACACAGAAGGAACACCCATTCAGAGCCTGCCCCACATGTGGCCCATACATATACAGCCACCCAATTAGACAAGATGGATGAAGCAAAGAAGTGCAGGCAGACAGGAGCCGGATATAGATCTCTCCTGAGAGACACAGCCAGAATACAGCAAATACAGAGGCGTATGCCAGCAGCAAACCACTGAACTGAGAATAGGACCCCTGTTGAAGAAATCAGAGAAAGAACTGGAAGAGCTTGAAGAGGCTCGAGACCCCATATGTACAACAATGCCAAGCAACCAGAGCTTCCAGGGACTAAGCCACTACCTAAAGACTATACATGGACTGACCCTGGACTCTGACCTCATAGGTAGCAATGAATATCCTAGTAAGAGCACCAGTGGAAGGGGAAGCCCTGGGTCCTGCTAAGACTGAACCCGCAGTGAACGTGATTGTTGTGGGGAGGGCTGCAATGGGGGGATGATGGGGAGGGGAACACCTATAAAGAAGGGGAGTGGGAGGGGTTAGGGGGATGTTGGCCTGGAAACGGGGAAAGGGAATAACACTCGAAATGTAAAGAAGAAAAACTCAAGTTAATAAAGAAAAAAAGAATATCTTGCTATGATGGTTATTGTAGTTCACAGGCATCACAGCTGAGAAGAGATACTAACTGCCTTGTTCTATTGATAGCTTGCATAGAATCTTCAAGTATAAAAACTAGTCTTTGTGGCAGGATATTTAAATCACTCTTTGAAGCCGAAGATTGTGTTATTTACTAGAAAAATCTTTTAGTTGTAATGTGACTCAGCTACAATACAAATAAATGGTATCGAAATTAAAGGCTTAGTAGACACAGGAACAGATATAAAAATAATTTCATCAAAATCTTGGCATCTAGATTGACCTCTTCAGGAGGTAAATATTCATCTTATAGAGATTAAAGCTTTATCTCTGGTAAAAAGAAAGTGCAACATTGGATGAGTGTACAGGCAGAAGGACAGACAGGAAAATTAAAGGCATATGTGGCTAAGGTAGCCATGAACTTATGGGGACATGATTTGTTGCAGCAATGGAAAGCACAAATTTACATCCCTCCAATCTCAGAAATCAGAAACAAACCATAAAATAACGAATGTTTCTGAGAAAAAAATAGTAAAAGGTATTATCAAGAAAAGTCGCAGACCATCCAAGTTGTCCACAAGCAGGACACAGCAGCTAGAGAGACATTGAAGAGTAAGACAAACTGATGAATTAAATCAGTCTATATATGTTAAATATGTGTTGACCTTATAATGGAAACAAGGACTTGTGTAATGTTGGGGAAGAAGTTTTGTTTTTGTTTTCACAAAACAAAAAAGCTATGGATACCATCAAAACTGATTAGATTTGAACAGAGAGATCTCCTGAATAACAAGAAGTGACAATTTGGTTATTTAGTCAAAACTAACTTATAAAGACTAGCAGATGCCTTTGATTCGATCGGGACAAAAAATTAAAAATAATAATATTTTCAAATGATGATTCAGCAAAGGTACACTTGTTTGACTGGCATGAAATTAAAAATGGGTTTTCTGAAACCACGTGTCTCCTTTTTTCCTTTTTCTTTTCTTTTACTGGATATGTTCTTTATTTACATTTCAAATGTTTTTCCCTTCCCAGTTTTCCCTCTGGAAACCCCCTATCCCATCCCCCTCTCCCCGCTGTTCTATGATGGTGCTCCCCCACCACCCACTCCCTCCTGCCTCCCCGCCTTAATTCCATGTTAGACTGCAGATTGCCATACGGTTCACAACACCTTGCACATCACCTTTTGAGTTTTCTTAAATGAAAAAAAAATACTTTCCATTGTTTGGTATTAGAAACAGGAGTTTTGAAATGTTTTAAGTAAATTCAAAGAGTTCCTACAGTTCTAACATTTTTTTTCTAAATCTCTAATAGTGATTTGGAGCTAATATAACATATTTGAGCGGAGCAGTGGTATCCTGCCTTTAATCCTAGCAGAGACAGGTGAAGCTCTATAAACTAGTTCTTTTCTAAGTTCTAGAGGTACAGCAAACATAGCAGTGGTCATGCATCCCTTTGATCCCACCAGCCAGGAACAAAAAACTCTGATACAGCTCCTTATTAATATGTTTGCACACAAGAGAAACCACAAACCATTTGTGGGTTATAATAAAAACTCTGTACAGGACTTCTAGAAAGGCACCTAGTTCCTAATGGGTACAGGAACAAAAGGAGCTTTTGTGATTTCCAGTAATCTCATCTCCAAGCATGCAACCCTTATCTAATTGAGCTAGATGATACCCTAACTATGGATATCCTATTTATTGGTGAAGTGGTCATTGGGGACTCTTCATAAGGAAAGAGGAGTCCACCAATATTTGCCTGTTGGCTTCTATTGGACATGATTTCCAGGAATGGAAAATAAATATACTCTTTTTGAGAAGCAAATCTGGACATTTTACGAGACATGGAGAACCTTAGATTCAGTGGTTGCCTCCGCCATATGGTCATAATGGGACCACTTACAATGATGGGTTGGATCCATTCAAAGACAGAGTCTTTTGCAGGCTTAGTCATGGAAGGAAAGGTATTATGATGGAACTAGTACCTATCTGAATTCCTTTGTGACCAGAATGTAGTAGCAAAGGTGCTGTGCCTTCCCACCCTGAGAAGACCACTCAGTGGCTCTAATTGCCGTCAATAAACTGCTTACCTCCCCCACAAAAGAGGCATGTTTTGAACTGTGGGGACCAATGGAACGGTCCCAATATTTGGCTAATACATGGTTTACTGACAGTTTGTTAACTACTGATAGAAACAAAACTAATAGAGAACAGCAGCCTATAGACCAGGTGCATCGAATGGCCAATACAGAGGAAAGTACCACAAAATCAGTGAATCACTATTGTCCACAAGACAACTAGGAAAAAACCAAAGGAAAATCTCTGTCTTCTCCATTCATAGTACATATACAATGGTATAGCTATGTGGCTATCCAAACGAAAAGTCACTGACTGGCAAAGGTCATGGGAGGCATGAACGGAAATGGCAAAACCTAGCAAGACGTAGCAAAGACATCAGATTTTATGTAGTTCATACGGGCAAGACAGACAAAACATCTAAAAATAATGAAACAGTGGACAAATTGGTATCATGTTTAATTAAGACTAGCATATTAAAATTTGCCAGTGAACAAATTCAGAATAAATCAGAAAGGATGATAAATTACACATTTGAAAGACTTGAAAGTTTATCCCTAAACTAAAAACTAAGGGCATGGAGAACGAGGTTAAAGCAGCACAACCCTGTGAGAGTAGCTATTGTAACGAACTCCACACCAGGCACTGGTTCAGGCCTTTATTCCCAGCATTTGGGAGGCGCACGCCTTTAATCTCAACACTTGGGAGGCAGAGGCAGGCACATAAGAATTACAGTGATTTGGATTTAAAAGTCACTTGCAAGAGGCAGGCTGAAATTCAAAGTGAATGTCCTTTGTGATCTACAAATAAATACACTTAAGCCTTGTATTTATATATAAAGGGAAAGGGGGAATATAGGTATATTTATTCACACACACTAAAGTATATTTAGTTTCAAAATTTCAAAGAAGTTTTTTTTTTTAATTTTAATTGAAAGTTAAGACTCTGTTGCTAAAAGACATTTTGCCCTAGGAAAGCTAAAACCAGCCAAAATAGGAAACCCCCAGAGACTGGGTTGAGGCAAGGTTTTGCTTTTATCTTTCCAGGAGAATAAAAGCATGCTCTGGACAAGTGAAGCATTTTTGAAGAAAAAGGACAGATCACCAAGAGAAAATGTCCTAAGAAGAGTAAATTGGCCAAGTGGTCTTGCCCACTTCCAGCTTGTCTATGCTGCCCTCTGCAGACATAAGGGTAAATGGTCTTTATGTGGTGGTCCCAATTCAATTAAAAACTAAAGCTGACTTTGAGATTGGAGTGTGGCTGTTTTCTTCTCTAAATCTACACATGCTTGTTAAAAGAAACTCCAAAATCTCTGTCTCATATCAGAAGAGCCACCTTGTATGGGACAGAAAAAAAATAAGAAACTATTCTGTTGCCACAAATCTCATAATCTTTGGTTTTCATTTGCCTCTTTAAATTTTTTCTTATGGTATAAATATTATCTTAAAATCTACAAGATTATTATCCATATATAAACTTGCAGTCATGATACTAGTAGTCATACAATGTACTAATTTTTTGACATAAACTTCATCTTAGCTTACTGTTTTCTGGTTTGAGTCTCAAACAAGTAATTAGAATCAGTTTGTGTATCTCAGGTGATCCTCAAACCTTTCTGAGATTTGCTGAGTATGGCATTTAAAATGTTTAACTTTTCTACCATTCCTAACAGTACCCTACAGTAACAGCAATGACCAATCCACCTGCAGTGTGATAATGCTATCCCTGACCAATCCACCTGCAGTGTGATAATGCTATCCCTGGCCAATCCACCTGCAGTGTGATAATGCTATCCATGACCAATCCACCTGCAGTGTGATAATGCTATCCATGACCAATCCACCTGCAGTGTGATAATGCCATCCCTGACCAATCCACCTGCAGTGTGATAATGCTATCCCTGACCAATCCACCTGCAGTGTGATAATGCTATCCCTGACCAATCCACCTGCAGTGTGATAATGCCATCCCTGACCAATCCACCTGCAGTGTGATAATGCTATCCCTGGGAAAACTGCTCATTCTATGCCATCTCTTCTGCTGCCATTTCTGCCCAGTGGACACCTCTGGGTTGACTGCTGTGTACCACTTACCTAGTATTGCCACTAAGCTGGCGAGAGCCACCAAAAGATAAACTTCAGACTACAAACTGCTCAGGACTTTCAGATTGCTGAGTGCCCAGGAGACTGACCCAACCATTTTGCAGAATTTTGACCTCAAAAATTCTTAATCTTAAAACTGCCAAATACAGTCAAACTGGACATTTTCAAAAACTTTGCAGAAATAGCTTCATTATTGTACATAGCTTTACTATGTTAGAGTTAAAATATTTCCTTTTTCTTTAGACCAAAAAGGGAGAAATGTTGCAAGATATTTGATCACACTGTAAACCACAAGATTGTGTTACTTACTGGAAAAACCTGTTCCAAGTTGTGGTGTGACTCAGTCCCTGCACACCCTTTCTATTTATTCTAAACAGGATTAAATAGAATCAACTATAGGCTAAGAGATAGAGCAAGCAACCAGTTGACATAGACACACACACACACACACACACACACACACACAGAGAGTAAGAGGAGGTCAAGAGGACAGATAGAGATACACAGGAAGTAGAGGGGAGGGACATTCAGTTGGAAGGGTTTTTGAGACAACATGGAGAAGCAGAGCTACCTTCCTTTTGAGACATCAGCTAAGAAGGAAGATCGGCTAGGTGTTTTCTTTGACTCTCTGAGCTACCTGGCTTTCAACCCAGCAACTGGCTCCAGAGTCTTTATTGATAAAAGATTTTGTTAAAAACAACAAGTTTTCAGGGAGAAGTAATATTCAGCTCCATCCCACCAAATTAATGTATATTTTTCTGCTATGAATATTTTTGTGGTGATTAATAAATATAAAAAGATTTTTGTGACTATTATGAACCCCTCTAGTTCTCAAAGCATTTGCAATTTAGGAAGTAAGTAATGAGGCTGTTGGCGAGGTCCCTCAAGAAGGCTGCTTAGGGGAAGTTTCATAGAAGTATAGGAAGGGCGTTGACATTACATATCAACTCTATTTTATAATAGGATTTTAAACACCAAAACTATTCCCACACAAATACTCTGAAACCCTAGGAAGCATTACAGAATCGAGATAGGTCACGGAAAGCACAGGGCACAGATGCCCTGATATCTCAGCGTCATCAGAAAACAAGGCAGGCAGAGCCGAAGTTCGCATCTGCCATCCTGGGGTTTACACGTTGGAACAGTAAGCTCCCCGTAATGACACAGAGATGGACAGCCCTCAGAAGCATATGTATATGGAGTCTTACATGTGTAATCCTTTGTAGTAATAGCTCATGTTAACTTTTATCTCTACCATCTCAGAAAGTAGGGGTTCGTTTGGGGTTCACTGTTGGGGTTTTTATTATTGCTGTATGTTTGCTTTTGCTTTGCTTTTTGGAAAAATACTTAGTTAAAAATAAATCTAGATGTTTATCTTAATTCCTGAGTTCTTCAATTGATTTGTTAATACATGTAAAACTGTTTTATACAGAAAAACAATGCTTTGAACTATTTTCCTCATACTGGTACATCTTGCTTGTACTTTATATTGGATCTTTGATGTAAATAACAAAGGCAGATTTGGTAATTCTTTCTTTAATTTACTGTTTTCTTGAAATGAAGAGAGAGTGAGAACAAAAATGTGTGTGAGAGAAAGCACCGTATTTCATCATTTTTCATCTTTCTAGATTATTATTTGTTCTTGAATGATGTATGTCAGTTGAATTTTCATATGTTCACATAATTTGTAAACTGCCACAACACAGTTTTGTAAAATTAACAAATTAAAATATTATGCCCCTTAAGTACAGCATTCTTTATTTAGATTATGCAGTATTTCATATGGAATGAGGACAACTTACTTATGCCAATTTATTTTGTATAACACACAGACCATAAAATCTCTAGTAGACATTATACACTTCGAATTATTTTCTCAAAAAGAAAATAAAAATTTTATTTCTCCATTGTAGGAGTTCATATTAAAGGAATACTTATTGTAAATTACATCTCAATGCACCAAAAATTTCTCTCTCATCAAAACAAATGAATATATTGGTTTATTTATCTATAGTAATTTGGCTACTTATTTTTAAGTATATTCTATATCTTTACATATTTATTAAAAATTTTAAACATAAATTACTTATAGAAGTAATATTTCCTACTTTTTAGGTTATACATAAAGGAAAACTTTACATAAAATAATATTTGTAAAATTGTTTTAATTTTAATTAAAAATACATCCAGCTATTTTATCATTCTGACAACTTAGATTTAAGTTTTTCCATTACACTCTCTGAAATCCTTTTGTTTCTGTTTATTATGTCTTGTGACAAACGTTGATCTGTTCTTGTTCTCTGTTTGTCCTTTCTTTTAATATCATAAACATGGGATGATGAATTATGTGGCAATTAGCTCTGAGTCTTTCAAGCATCACAATATCTGTGAAGATTATTCACATTTCTTATATCATTCCTAGGTTCTTATTCTTTCTCACCAGGCTTTATTGCACGTACTAACCTAGCACTGATCTTTCCATCCCACAGTGACGTCGACATCGTTGGTTGGGAAGGAGACTGCTATGAACATTAACTTGAGTTCTGTGCATCATTCATTTCTCTTGGAGGGGGTCAATAAACAGAGGTAGAATCAGAGACACGTGTTTGTCCAAAGTTATCAGTACTTTCTCTCTTCCTTTCATATCAAGTTTCACCATGTAACCTCCTTTAGCCACATGTAAGCAAATCAAATATGCTCACAAAGCTCCTGGAAAAAAAAAAGTACTGAAATTAGAGCTATCCTACATTAGGACCTAGCTATCTGGATACAACCTGTGTGAAATTAAAGGCAGCTTACTACAAAGCCACTTATGACCATGCTCACCATGGCTCTAGTCACAGTGTTAAGATTATGGCATCAGCCTTGGCAACCATTGATGGATGAGTAGAATTTCCTCCTCGGTTTTATTAGTTCTTTGAGAATTTCATGCGATGCATTTTTACCCTATTTATTATTCTCCACTCTGTTCCTGGATTGAGCTCTCCTTCCCTATACACCCAACTTTGTGTCCTTTTAAAAACTGTGTTGTGTAGCACATAGTTTTTACTACTCCACTCTAACGTTCCTGGTCGGGCCATGCCACCAGGCATCCACCCAGGTTTTCTTGGATCCTCGGATGAAAGAGATGCACACACACACACACTTGCTCATTTCTAACCTGTGTCACTGGCTCAGTGGCTGGGCTCTTCTAAGCTTTCTGTGGCTACTGTGCCCTTCCCTTTACTCCTAGCCTCTAGATCTGTCCTCTTATGCCTTTAATTTTCACATCTACCCTTTTGCCTGTATACTCGACCAGTGTTGCACTTTGGTTTTACTTGAGAAAAAACTCAAATCCCTATAAGATGAATATTTACCTCCTGAAGAGGCCAATCTAAATGCCAAGATTTAGATGAAATTATTTTTATATCTGTTTCTATGTCTACTATGCCTTTAATTTTGATAGCATTCATTTGTATTGTAGCTTTGGTCTCTGATTATTTATAGCACTTTGGCCCATTCATTTGTCTTGATGCCCAAGATGCTTTCGGGCTTCTCTTTCATGGGCCCCTTTCCCTTCCCACCTACATTTTGGAAGATCTTCCCTGCAGCTCTGAGTCTGTTCCACCTCTCTCCCTCTCAATCTCAATTCTCCCTTCCTGCCCTCTCCTCTCTCCTAACCTGTGGGAATCTGAAAGTTCTACCTCCTCCTTTCTTACCAACCATTGTCTACTGGCATCTCTACTAATAGATCAAGAACCAGTTGGGGGCAAGGACCTTAGTGTATGGACACACAGATTCCTAGTCAAAGCATCAGAACCAACCCCCTACAATGCTATCTCTATATTTTTGGGTGTGTAATTGGTTTAATCAATGTTCTATTGCTATGAAGAGATTGTGACAATTCTTATAAAGGAAAACATTTAAAAAGTTTCAAAAGTTTAGTCCATTATCATCATGTCTGCAAGCATGGTGGTACACAGTCAGACATGGTGCTAAGGAAGTACCTGAGATTGGCAGGCAACAGAAACAGACACTCATCGTAGCTTGAGCATTTACCCCCAATGATACTTTTTCTCCTACGAGGCCCCACCTACTCCAACAAGGCCAGACCTCCTAATCCAGGGATTCTTAACCTATAGGTTGTAACCTCCATAGGGGTCACATATCAGATTCCTTCCATATCAACCATCTACATTAGGATTCATAGCAGTAGCAATACTATTGTTATGAAGTAGCAACAAAATAATTATATGTTCTCCCATAAAATCTGTTAGCTGGCTAGTGGCAGGTTCAATGCTCCATCAGTGTTTTAACTTATAGAGAAGACTTTAAATCCAATCAGGTGTTTGGTTACTCCTTTAACGTTTATACCATGATTATACCAATCAGCATATCTGACCAATAATTGTTTTAGCTTCCATTATTCATATGGGTAAGATTAATGATTAGTTTTCTGCTCCAGTTGCATGCATCAAATTCCTAAAATACTACCCAGCAGGGAAGAATTTTCCAGGTGGCTACCAGATTGAGTTCTTTATGTTCTCTGATTCAACTGCATAATGTCTTCAGAAATAAGCTCTCACTTTCAAGCTCTGGGGCATAAACAGGATCAGTAATAATAATCTGTAATGTCTGGGTAATCTAAGGGTCCTCACTTGCCAAAAACTCCACATGACATAATCCATTACTTACTTACACCAGGTTGTTACATTTGTTATTCTACAGTATCTATTAGAGATATTATTGGACTAGGGTAATTCCATTTTAAATTTTCATATATTTGTATATGTATTTTTTAAGAAGCTTCTACAAGTGTAGATTTTCATTTTTTCCTGAAATGAAATTTCCACCAAAGTTAATCTTAGTTATTCGTCCCCATATTCCATCATATACCCTTTTCTCCCCTGTCTTCCCCCACCTCCAACATCAAACCCTTTCTGTACTGTTATTATCCTTTAACCCTAACCTTATATACTATTTTGTTTCACCTATCCTTTTTTGAGCCACCCTTATGGCCCCTGATGAGTACCCTGACCTTGATGGGAATTTCAAATAAAATGTAAATATCTGAAGATTAAAGGCTATCAGCAAAAAAGCAAACAAACAACACCATGTTTATCTTTCTAAGCCTGGGTTTCCTCAATCTAAATGATTGTTTCCAGCTGCATCTTTTTACCTTCAAATTTCAATTTTTTCTTCTCTTAATAACTGAATAATAATAACCTAGAAATATTTTAAATGTTTTACATTCTTACCTAATCAGGGAAATAGAAATTAAAATTACCTTGAGAGTCCATCATACCCCAGTTGAAATGGTTAAGACCCAAAAAAGTAAGTGAGGACAACACTTGTGTAGATGTGAGGAAAGATGAACCATTTCCTGCTGGTGAAGAGTGTTACCTAGCACAGCCACTATGGAAATCTGCATAGAGCTCCCTCAAAAGGCTAAACAAAATAGAAAGTGTGACCTTGTCATACTCTTGAGCATGTATCCAAAGCATCGTACATGTTGCTTCAGAGTCATCTGCTCATTCATCTTTGTTGTTCTGTTCACAATAACTGAAAAGTGGAAACAACCCAAATGTTCATCAACTGATAGTTGGATAATAAAAATAGTATATATTTGCGTAGCAGATGGTTATGTATTTAAGATGCAGCACATAAACAAAATGAAATGATTTATCTCTAAAGAATAAAAATTAGGTCAATTTTAGGAAAATGGATGAGATTATAGATCATCATGCTAAGTGAAATAAGCCAGACTCAGATGAATATCATGTTTTTTTTTACTATACACAGAAACTACATTAAAAGTAAAGAAGACATGAAATACAAGGAGGAATATTTGGTGAAAAGGAGAGAACTAACGATAAGAGGAGGAAAAAGAGACCAGTTGGAGGGGTGACTATGACAAGAGTACATATACATAATATCCAAGTGTGAAATGTCTAAATAAAACATTTGTTTGTACAATTAACCTGTACACCAAAGTTTTAAAGGAGTGATAAAAGTTTAATACTTTTTCTTCATATTTTTCTTTTGGCTGTTAAATAGCATATGCCCCAACAGGTTAGAAATGAAAGATTCAAAACAGACAGATTCAAGATTCATGCTTGTGGCCACCACGAGCATGGGCCAAGGGGCCTTCTATAATCTTGAGAGACCCACAGGGACTTTTAGGGGAAATAGACAATAGAGAATAAGCCAGCAGATCACGCAATATCTCCAGAACAACTACAAAAAGGCTGGTGTTATGGAAAGATGCATTTAAAAAGTGGCTTCATGGAATTGGGGAAAAATACAGAAGATGGAGAGATGCATGTAGTGGAGAGAAGCAAAATTAGAAACACAGTTGTGGCAGGTTTGGGAACAGGCTGCAATGGACAAAGGAGCATGTCACTGCTAAGTAGGGCTGGTCTTCAGAAAGTTGAGAGGCTCTGATCACCACCACACAGACTTACCCTATTGCTGCTTTAAGCCATTGCCTCTGCTAGGCCTACAGGCAGGGCCAAGGCATGGAGCTTCTATAGCTTCTGCTGCTGCCGCCACTTGCTATGCTAGTCCTCCTAGGGAAAGGAGAACTCAGCACTTCAGCAAATATGATAGTCATGCCCAGAGTACCTGCTGGACAGCCAACGTCAAGGTGGAGGGTAGTATAGTAACCTGGTCCTGCCCTAGTACGTGCTGCCCAACCTCATCCACAATCATTTTGATTTAGAGCAACAAGATATCCGAGATGAAGAATGGTTCATTTTCAGATTTAAACTTTCTCAAAAGAATGCAGTAGTCTTTGATGTTGATGAAAGCCATGTAGATATCTGGGGCCAGAGATTATGGATGGCCATGATTAGTATTACCTCTGGAAACCATGCAGAAGTCGTGAACCATGTTGCTGTAGGTAGCTATGGGCAACAAGCTTCTTTTGCAGTAGGATCTGTGACTACAGACTCATAATTGAGAATGAGAGGCATAGAAATCTTCTGTGACAATCTCTCCCCTGTCCCCCCACCTTGAAATATAAAAGAAAGGAAGAAAGGAAGGAAGGAAGAAAGAAGAAAAAAGAAAGAAAGGAAGAAACAAGGAAATAAAGAGTTAATCCAGACAGCTACTCAAGATAGGTTTTTAAAATTGTGATAAAGATGCTGAAGTGTAGCTCTTCAAAGTTGATGGTTTCTGGTGAAGATGGTGTCTGGGAAAGACTCAGTTTTCTCTCAGAGGCTAGCCATGGGGAATTTGACCTTTCTCCTATGAGTATAGGGGCAGCAAAAATTGAACATTTTGTTGTTATTGTTTTATTTTCATTTGTGGAGGGCACAAGGGAGGGTGGACCTGGGAAGACCTGGGAGGAAAGGGAAGGGCATCTGATCAGGATATATTGCATAGAATTAACAAATAATTGATAAAAATATTATGTTGTGGACAAAATCAAACCCAACAAATGAAAAACCAAACCAACCAACCAAACAAACAAACAAAAAAACAAAGTAAAAGATTTAGTCTATGTGTCTTACAGAAATGACACATTGAACAAAGCCACAGCTCTGTCTACATATAACTGGAGACAAAAATGAACTCACAGTCCAGTATGAGATCTGGACTCAAGCTTGTAACCTAGAAAAAGATGACAGATCAACATTGAAAACTCTTTCTACTTAGCCTTATGCAGCATTTGAAATAGATATTCTTGAATTTTTTATTCTCCTGACCGATCTTTTCATCTTCCCTATTATTATTATCGTTGTTGACATCGTCATCATTGTCATCGTCATTGTTGTTGTTATTGTTATTATTATTTTACTAGGTCTTCTTTGGACACCATTGCTCCAAAACAAAGTCTGTAAGTCTCATAATTTGACCTTCACACACTGACTATACAGTGCTAGATGCTTAATTACAATGATTTTTGACATTCAATTCTTCAGCCTACACTAAATAGTTGAGATAAAAATAGAATCATTTAAAAATTACCTCCCTACTTATATCACAGTTTTATTCACATTCTTTTTAACAAGTATCTTAGATAGGGTTTTACTGCTGTGAATAGATCCCATGACCAATGCAACTCTTATGAAGGACAACATTTAATTGGGGCTAACTTACAGGTTCAGAGATTCTGTATATCATCATCAAGGGAGGAACATGGCAGCATCTATGGAAGGCATGTTGCAGGAGGAACTAAGAGTTCTACATCTTCATCTGAAGGCTGCTAGCAGAATACTGACTTCCAGGCAGCTATGATGAGGATCTTAGGCCCACATCCATGGTGACATAGCTACTCAAACAAGGCCACTCCTCCTAATAGTGACACCCCTGGTCCAAACATATACAAACTATCACATTACATTACCTGTCCCCCATAGGCTTCTTCAAACATATTAGCCTATGGGGTATATAACTAAACAGAACATAATGCAAATACATTTAGCCCAACTTTAAAAGACCCCATAGTCTATAGCAGGCTTGATAATATTAAAAGTCCAAAGTTGAAAGTCTCTTCTGAAATGAATCCAATGACTTAACTGTAGTCACCAAAGCAAAATGGGAAGTCAGCTGGTCAAACTCTAAACTCTTCATCTCTAATGTCAAAGCAGTCTTTGGATCTCCAACTCCTTTTTCATCCTTGTTGACTGCAACAAACTTCTGTGTCCTGAGCTGGTCCCGCTCCCTGTTAGCAGCTTTTCTCAGCAGACAACCCCTGGCTCTGGCATCGCAAATATCTGTAGGTCTCCAAAGCAACTTCAGTGTTACAGCTTCTTGTTTCAATGTCTGGGATTCACACATGATAATTTGTGCTCTTCCAAAGGACTGGTGCCACTTCTCCAGCTCTGCCCTCTGTAGCACTTTAAGCTCAGATTTATCCACTCCACTGCCACTATTGTTCTTGGTGACCATCCATGGTACTGGCATCTCTAATATACTGGGGTCTTCTGCTGAAACTAGGCTGCACCAATAGCCTGTGATAGGTTCTCTTCATGGTGTCAAGCCTAAACTCCTTTGCATGATAACTTCCGTCCTGGGCCATCAACTGCAACTGAGGCTGCACCTTCACCAATGGCCTTCCAGGACCTCTCATAGTGCCAAGCCTCAGCTGTTCTTCTCGACTCCTTTATGCCTTCAAAACTAATACCATCTGGTTGTCTCTGACACATTATCAAATACAGCTGCATCATGAGGTACAATCTTGGCTATCTCTGGAATGCAGTTTCTTCGTGCTTTTAGCAGACACTTCCCAGAAGATTTTACCTCAGTGATACTGGTCTCTTCCTAATCAACATTAATTTCTTACCTCCAGCTAACCAGCATCAGCTGTCCCAGTAGTGCCTTCTATTTTTCACTGTAAAGTCAGAGCCACGTGGCTGAAGCTGCTGAGTTCTGCTGCTTGCAGGAACTGGAACATGATCCTCTTGTTCTGTTGTTACTAACTTTTGGTTTTCCAAGTCCTTCATTGGCTAGGCTTGGCTGTCCTGAGTCTTGCTCTGTAGATTGACCATGAACTCAGAGATCTGCATGCCTATCTCCTGAGGGTAAGGTGTGTACCACCCTGGGTAGGATCTTGCCCCCAAACTCCCTCTCCCTTTTTTTCTTTTTTCCATCTTTATTAACTTGGGTATTTCTTACTTACATTTCGATTGTTATTCCCCTTCTCAGTTTCCAGGCCAAAATCCCCCTAACCTCTCCCCTCCCCTTCTATATGGTTGTTCCCTTCCCCATCCTCCCCCCAGTACTGCCCTCCTCCCAACAATCACATTCACTGGGGGTTCAGTCTTGACAGGACCAAGGGCTTCCCCTTCCACTGGTGCTCTTGCCAGGCTATTCATTGCTACCTATGAAGTTGGAGCCCAGGGTCAGCCCATGCATAGTCTTTGGGTAGTGGCTTAGTCCCTGGAAGCTCTGGTTGGTTGGCATTGTTGTTCATAAAGGGTGTCAAGCCCCTTCAAGCTCTTGCAGTCCTTTCTCTGAATCCTTCAACAGAGGTCCCATTGTCAGTTCAGTGGATTGCTGCTGGCAATCGCCTATGTATTTGCTGTATTCTGGGTGTGTCTCTCAGGAGAGATCTACATCCAGTTCCTATCAGCCTGCACTTCTTTGCCTCATCCATCTTATCTAGTTTGGTGGCTGAATATGCATGGGCCACGTGTGGGGCAGGCTCTGAATGGGTGTTCCTTCAGTCTCTGTTTTAATCTTTGCCTCTCTATTCCCTGCCAAGGGTATTCTTGTTCCCCTTTTAAAGAAGGAGTGAAGCATTCACATTTTGATCATCCGTCTTGAGTTTCATGTGTTCTAGGCATCTAGGGTAATTCAAGCATTTGGGCTAATAGCCACTTATCAATGAGTGATTAACATGTGTGTTTTTCTGTGATTGGGTTACCTCACTCAGAATGATATTTTCCAGTTCCAACCATTTGCCTATGAATTTCATAAAGTCATTGTTTTTGATAGCTGAGTAATATTCCATTGTGTAGATCTACCACATTTTCTGTATCCATTCCTCTGTTGAAGGGCATCTGGGTTCTTTCCAGCTTCTGGCTATTATAAATAAGGCTGTTATGAACATAGTGGAGCACGTGTCTTTTATATATTTCAGGGCATCTTTTGGGTATATGCCCAAGAGAAGTATAGCTTGGTCCTCAGGTAGTTGAATGTCCAATTTTCTGAGGAACCTCCAGACTGATTTCCAGAATGGTTGTACCAGTCTGCAATCCCACCAACAATGGAGGAGTGTTCCTCTTTCTCCACATCCTCTCCAGCATCTGCTGTCACCTGAGTTTTTGATCTTAGCCATTCTCACTGGTGTGAGGTGAAATCTCAGGGTTGTTTTGATTTGCATTTCCCTGATGACTAAAGATGTTGAACATTTCTTTAGGTGTTTCTCATCCATTCGGCATTCCTCAGCTGTGAATTCTTTGTTTAGCTCTGAACCCCATTTTTTAACAGGGTTATTTGTCTCCCTGCAGTCTAACTCCTTGAGTTCTTTGTATATTTGGATATAAGGCCTCTATCTGTTGTAGGATTGGTAAAGATCTTTTCCCAATCTGTTGGTTGCCGCTTTGTCCTAACCACAGTGTCCTTTGCCTTACAGAAGCTTTGCAGTTTTATGAGATCCCATTTGTTGATTCTGATCTTAGAGCATAAGCCATTGGTGTTTTGTTCAGGAAATTTTCTCCAGTGCCCATGTGTTTGAGATGCTGCCCTAGTTTTTCTTCTATTAGTTTGAGTCTATCTGGTTTGATGTGGAGGTCCTTGATCCACTTGGACTTAAGCTTTGTACAGGATGATAAGCATGGATTGATCTGCATTCTTCTACATGTTGACCTCCAGTTGAACCAGCACCATTTGCTGAAAATGCTATTTTTTTTCCATTGGATGGTTTTGGCTCCTTTGTCAAAAGTCAAGTGACCAAAGTGTGTGAGTTCATTTCTGGGTTTTCAATTCTATTCCATTGGTCTATCTGTCTGTCTCTGTACCAATACCATGCAGTTTTTATCACCATTGCTCTGTAATACTGCTTGAGTTCAGGGATAGTGATTCCCCCTGAAGTCCTTTTATTGTTGAGGATAGTTTTAGCTATACTGGGTTTTTTGTTATTCCAGATGAATTTGCAAATTGTTCTGTCTAACTCTTTGAAGAAATGGATTGGTATTTTGATGGGGATTGCATTGAATCTGTAGATCACTTTTGGTAAAATGGCCATTTTTACTATATTAATTCTGCCAATCCATGAGCATGGGAGATCTTTCCATCTTCTGAGGTCTTCTTCAATTTCTTTCTTCAGAGGCTTGAAGTTCTTATTGTACAGATCCTTTACTTACTTGGTTAAAGTCACACCAAGGAATTTTATATTATTTTGGGACTATTATGAAGGGTGTCGTTTCCCTAATTTCTTTCTCAGCTTGTTTCTCTTTTGTGTAGAGGAAGGCTACGGATTTATTTGAGTTAATTTTATACCCAGCCACTTTGCTGAATTTGTTTATCAGCTTTAGTAGTTCTCTGGTGGAACTTTTGGGATCACTTAAATATACTATCATATCATCTGCAAATAGTGATATTTTGACTTCTTCTTTTCAGATCTGTATCCCCTTGATCTCCTTTTGTTGTCTGATTGCTCTGGCTAGAACTTCAAGAATTATATTAAATAATTAAGGAGAGAGTGGGCAGCCTTGTCTAGTCCCTGATTTTAGTGGGATTGCTTCGAGTTTCTGTCCATTTAGTTTAATGTTAGCGACTGGTTTGCTGTATATGGCTTTTACTATGTTTAGGTATGGGCCTTGAATTTCTATTCTTTCCAGGATTTTTATCATGAAGGGGTGTTGAATTTTGTCAAATGCTTTCTCAGCATCTAATGCAATGATCATGTAACTCCTTCTCCCTTAATCTGCTATCTCCTAGAACACAGAATTCAGCTCCATTTCACTTCCTGGTGCCCCTTTACTACTTGAACCATATATTTTTCCATTCTAAGCTTGCTATGGTTGTTCAAAATGTTCTTCATGAGACTTAACCAGAGAACAAAGTCTCTGCCTGGCTTTTTTAAGACTTCCTTTGTTAATGAAATTAACATAACACTCTTTACCTTAGACTCAGGTAGACTCTTCTGACAAGGGCAAAAAGCAGCCACATTCTTCACCAAAATTCCACAAAAACAGTCTCTATGTCACGTCTTGAAATTTTCTCCTTTAAAACATTTGGGTCAGGTCTGCCCAGTTCAAATTACTATCAGCAAAAAGTCTTCCATATTCCCACTAGGATGACCCATTAATTCCCATTTATAGCACCCCATAGCTCTCCAAATCCAAAGTCCCAAAATCCACATTTTCTAAACAAAAGCATGGTCTGACCTATCACAGCAGTATCTCAGTTCCTGGTACCAATTTCTGTCTTAATTAGGGTTTTACAGCTCTGAATGGAAATGGTGACCAAGGTAAGTCTTATAAAGGACAACATTTAATTGAAGCTGGCTTACAGGTTCAGAGATTCAGTCCATTATTATCAAGACAGGAACATGGTGGCATCTAGGCAAGTATGATACAGGAGAAGCTGAGTTCTGTATCTTCATCTGAAGGCTGTTAAAAGAATACTGACTTCCAGGAAGCTAGGATGAGGGTTTTAGGTCCAAGTCCACAGTGACACACCTGCTCCAACAAGGCCATACCTCCTAATCATGCTGCTTCATGAGCCAAGAATATACAAACCGTCACAACAAGGTATTTTCAGTTGGTTCTTGAATGCTACAGTCCCCTACTTCTTCTAATACTCTCACTGAATGACCACTTCCTTCTAATCATGTGTGTATATTCCTTATTTTAGAATTTACATCAGATACATCTATGTTTTTTATACCCTATTTTTATCATCATAAATCCTCAAAGAAACATGTTAAATTTTATTATTTGGAAGAAATTATTAATATTGATTCTACTCTTATTTCCTTTGACTCTTTCACACCTCTTCCAGAATGATCACTTAAAAATACAAATTCATTAAAACCCAAAACTGTACACCTTAATATACATATATGTGTATGTATATGTGTATATATGTTTATATGTGTGTGTGTATGTGGTGTGGTGTGGTGTGTGTGTGTGTGTGTGTGTGTGTGTGTGTGTGTGTGTGTGTGTGAAGGACCCTTAAGAAAGAAAGACCAAACAAGAAAACAAAATACCTTGGCCTAACATTAGAAGACAAAGAAACTGTCAGATGCTACTGAGTTCATTTTTTTTGTTGGCCATCTGCTGCTGGGTTTAGAGACCTCATGAGTGGTCTGTTTCCTGGGTAAGCTATCCCTGGAGAAAAACAATTCTTCATTTGTAAGTGGTTTTCAATTAGAGATTGCTTTGGCTTAGGGATGTGTGGGTGTCTCCACTTCTCCTTTCAGCTCTAGGATCCCAAGTGGTGCAGACCTGTGCAGGCCCTGTGTGTGCTGCCTCAGTATCTATGCATTCTGTTCACCAGTCCCGTGGTATCTAAAAAGCCATGATTCTTTGGTGTCCTTTTTCTCCCTTGCCCCTTATGCTCTTACTGCCCCCCTTTCTGCTAGGGTTCCCTGAGCCCTTAGGAAAGGGATCTGATCGAAGCATCCCTTTTATGGCTGATGATCCAAGGTCTCTCAGTCTTTGCATATTGTCTTTGGGTCTCTGTCTTTATTCCTGTCTACTGCAAGAAGAAGCTTCTCTTATGATGACTGAGCAAAGCAAGCATCTTTGATTATAGCAAAATGACTTAAGGTGCCATTTTATTGATATGTTCCTTTAGTAGAACACGAGTATTTGGTTTTCCCTTAGGTCCCTGGCCTGTTTAGCCTCAAGCTCTTGTCCACCCAAGCAGGAATTCCTGTGTGTGGAAATAAATATGCCTTTGCATTTATTTGCATTTCTTGTGCCTTTTATTTGGCTGGGGTTTTTTTGTTTGTTTGTTTGTTTGCTTTTTATGTCTTAATCCTATTTGTTTTATCTTACTTTAATTTATATTTATTCTCAGGTGTCTGTTTTCTAAGGAGAGAGAGAAAGGGTATGAATCCAAGTGGGAAGGAAGTGGTGAGGAACTTGGAGTAGGGGAGGGGAACCAACAATTTGAGTGTATTTTATGGAAAAAAATCTATTTTCAATAAAAGAAAAGGAGAAATTCTCCATCCTTCTTCTCTTCCAGACATCTGTTTATTCACTAGGTGCTTAAGATAAATATCCAAGCCTTGGGTGTTCTAGATTCAAGCATTTAAAATGCTTGCGAACCATACTGTCTTAGGGTTTTACTGCGGTGAGCAGACAACTCTTTTAAGAACACTTTAATTGGGACTGGCTTACAGGTTCAGAGGTTCAATCTAGTTTCATCAAGGCTGGAATATGGCAGTATTCAGGAAGCCATGATGAAGGAGGAGCTGAGAGTTCTACATCTTCTATTTAAGCACTAAGTGAGCTCTGAATTGATATGAATGTGACTTAGTGTCACTGACAGCTTAAATTGGAACGTTGTATATAATTGTTTATTAATTGCCAGTGTTAAACCTCCTAGGATATGGGGAGAATTTCTAAATTTGATTTTTATTACTTTGGGCCATAGCCTCCCCCATTGAAGAAAGCATCACATTTGCTTGGGGGTCTCAACTTCACTTTCTGTTTTCTTTCAGTGATCTCTAGGATAACCTTGTCAGTACCAGGTGAGTACATCTAAATTATGGAATCTTATTGCTAGAATTTCTTTGATAACTATTAAGTCCGACTTCCTTTTCTTTTAATGGAATTGTGAAGTGACAAAATAATTCTCGAGTTTCATGAAATAGAAAGCTTAGGCACAGAATCAGACTCAATGAATCCTGTAGAGAGTTCAAATATCAGCTTCAAAAGCACCAAGGAAGGGATTTTAAGGTTGATCGTATGTCAAAAATTTGATTCCTTGAGGTATTATGCACTCAATCATCGCTGTACAGTCTTTGTTCAAGGAAAATGTGACTCCCCCAGTTTCTTGAAGAGTAAACTTTTGCTCCTCCATAGCTTTTATCCAGCAGTTAAGTCTTAAATAGGATTAAAACTTCCCCACATACCCCACCCTGAGGGCCTTAGTGCTCTCGCTGTGGTTTGTTTCACTTGGCTCCAGCATTCTTTCTCACCAACTTTGTACCACTAACCCAGAACCTTGACACTAAGCACACACAGGTACAAGCTGGTACCCAGTTCTGCTGTGGTGCTCAGATGTTTTGAAGTTCAAAACCTCTTCATTAGCTGAGTAATTCACTTTGGTGAATTACCTTGACAGTACCAACTTTTAGGATTGTTATGAATATTAAATTTATAACCATGGACAGCATATGAGCAACTGTTAAATAATCATTATTATTTTAATTTCATATCAGAAAAAAATGAAAATGTACTTTCATAACCATGTGAAGAAAAATGAAAACCCTCATTTTTACTTTTTCTGGATGACACTTTATCTTCCCTCTCAACCTTTCCTGAGAGTCAACCATCTCGAAAGCATTTTTTTGGTACAAATTTTCAAAATGTATGACAAGAAAGCTATTAAACTTCATAGTATCAGTGAAAACCAGAGTTGACTGCTGACTCTGTTCCCATTTATCCATTTATTACATCTTACCAATTATTAGTCAGCGAGCAGGACTATTAAAATTATACTCTTCTGTACTAAAATGTGCCTAATTTAGATAGAAAACAGCATATGGCTAGGTTATAAAGGCTAGCACTTAATTTTCAAGGTTGGTAACTTCCCAGTTTTTCACTAATTTAAAAATATACTAATAATCTGTTTTTCATGTTGAATTGTTCCATTATCTCTACCTGTTTGTCATTTTTCTGAATTTTTTCAATTTTTTTCATCTTCGACATTGGATTACCTGCAGAAATATTAGAAACAGAACACCAGATAATTGCAGAAAAGAAATTTTAAACTAGGTAAACATAGTTTCCAGAAGGCTGAAAACATAGTAGGAACTAAAGTATCCATGGGGACGTTTTCCCAGACTCCAAATGTCTTTCTAAAGGCTGGAGAGAGCTGCAGAGCAGTGGAGTTACCATTAGCATAGGAGGAATCCAAGAAGGAATTCACAGAAGTGTGACCAGATAGAGACTCCACCTGTGAACCACTGCCTAATCCCATCACCCAAAGGAGGACTCCACCAAAGAAAAAACGTGACTCCCAACCACAGAAGACATCGCAGCAGTAAAAGAGGATGCAAAAATCAGAGAAAGAATGCAGGACAGTCCAGATAAAAGCCAGCAATTGGGCCAGTCAGTTTTTACATCCAGTCTCCTCTCAGCTTTCCTCCCTGTAGATTCTCTCCTGTATAGATTTTCATTTACCTTTAGTTCCTTACTGACTCTTCCCTTTTCTTTAAAAACAAAATATGGTTTGCTTTTCAGAGTCACTGTGCCTTCGACTCCGGAGAGATGTGACTGGTCTGCATCATCTGTTAGCATCTATTTACCCTTTCACTTCAGTCTACCTTTATTTCTATTTGTTTGTTTATTTACTTATTTATTTGTTTGATTTTTTGGGGAAATGGTTTCTTTCTGTAGTCCTAGATGTCCTGTAACTCATTTTTCAGATCAGGGTGGCCTCAAGCTCAGAGTTTTGCCTGCCTCTACCTCCTGAATGCTGGGACTAAAGCCATGCACCACTACTCCCAGAAAGCAGCCCACCTTAGCCAAATATGTTCATCCTCTTTTACCCTGCTAAAGTTCCCACTTCTACTTATATTCTTCTCTACTTTCTTGGCCAATATCCCAGTGTTATGCCATAGTGAGAAGGCTAGGCTGACTCCATGACAGGCTTCAAATTGGCAGTTCAGGAGACTAGGCCTAAATCTCTGTTTTCAAAAACTTGGTTAGTTCAGGCAAGTCCAGGCCTCAGAAGCTGCCCTGAAACCCGGTCTGAGGCAAGGACAGTGGCAGTTTCCAGAGCAACAGTTTCCAGCACCCCCCAACACCACCTGAAGGCTATAGCCATGGTGCTGGAATGTCTCTAGGGACAGAGCCAAAATTAAGACATAGGTCACCAGAAGTACCCTAATGTGTTTTAAATCGGGTCTGAAAGCTTACTTCCTGATTTCTCCATCTTTGTAGATGTTAGACTTCAGCATAATGGACCACTGCACAATAAAACACTCTGCATTTACATACTATTTGAGTCTGGGGTATCTTTCTTCCGTGAATCATGGACCTTACACTAGTCTTATTTTGTGTACCATTTGTTCCTTCAAATTTATGTCTATAATAACTAATGTAATATAAGGTACTATATATATAAAGGTACTATCAATGTTCTTTTACACACTAGTATAATTAATATTTAAAGGATTTTTATTTTAAAAATTAATTATTTTTATGTGTTTGGTGTTTGTCTCTATGTATGTCTTTTCACTATGGGTGTGCCTGGGGCTACACAGGCCATAAGAGGATATCACAGCCCATGGAACCAGACTTGTGAATTAACATGTAAATGCTAGAAATTGAAACCCACTCCAATGTGAAAATACCCAGTGCTCTTAACTGCTGAGGCATCTCATCAGCCCGAAGGAATATGTGTTTTTAATATACTATTTCTCAATTTACACAGTGGCTCTGTCCCTTAATAGGGACTATGTTTGCAGGCTTAATCCTACTGGACTAAGCCCTGGTGCTATGAATACTAGCCTATAGACAGAAGTGAAACCTCAATCTTAATACAACCTAGTACCCGCACCCGCGTATAATGCAAACACTTCCAATAAAAGAATGAAGGTGACATGAATCAACAACAACAACAACATCAACAACAACAACAACAACAACAACAACCTATAATCTAAATCCTGATGTACAAGTTTCAACAAGGACCCCCGTTGAAGGAATCAGAGAAAGAACTGGAAGAGCTTGAAGGGGCTCGAGACTCCATATGTTAACAATGCCAAGCAACCAGAGCTTCCAGGGACTAAGCCACTACCTAAAGACTATACATGGACTGACCCTGGACTCTGACCTCATAGGTAGCAATGAATATCCTAGTAAAGAGCACCAGTGGAAGGGAAGCCCTGGGTCCTGCTAAGACTGAACCCCAGTGAACTAGACTGTTGGGGGAGGGCGGCAATGGGGGGGGGGTGGGAGGGAACACCCATAAGGAAGGGGGGGGGGAGGGGATGTTTGCCCGGAAACCAGGAAAGGGAATAACACTCGAAATGTATATAAGAAATACTCAAGTTAATAATAAAAAAAAAGAACAATAACGAAAACTAAGACAGCATCCTGCAGCAATGGCACATAAAGAAAGAAAAATTCTAGACCAAAGATTCAAAAGAATGATTACCAGTGTGTTCAAAGAAATAGAAGAGAATATGAGTAAGCTGCTTAATGAATTGCAAGAGAACACAATCACCTAAAGTAACTAAAGAAACTGAAAATTGAGTTTAATAAAGATAAATAAATTTTAAAAAGACAAAATGAAATGATACCAGAAGTGAAAATTTCAGCAAGTCAAATAAAAAGCTCAGTTAAAAGCCTACTGAAATATATTAGGGACTGCAGAGTCAGGGTTTGAAGGAAGTAGAGGGATTGGAACATTCAATGAAACATAATGATAAACTTAAATATGTGAATGGTACACAAGGTCCTTGGGGCATAATAAAAAGACCAAATCTAGAATTGTGGACATAGAAAAAGTCTCTGAAAAAGATTGAAACATATTTTTGATGTAAACATAGCAGATAATTTCTCAAATATAATAAGAGTATCCTCTACATATAAACAAATAGAAAAGAACGGAGAGGGGACCTCCTTATGGTACACTACAGTCAATATTAAACATATAACTAAGAAAGTGTACTGAGAACTGTAAGTCAGAAACAGCAAGTGCTGTGAGTCACTGTCCTCTGAGCCAAACAACCATCCTGTGGGGTTCAGCTGTGCCTTCTTGCAAAAAGACTACCCCAGCTAGGTTGGCTGCCTGTTTGCAACCCCTTGTGGACAGTTGGAAAGATCCTCACCAGAGTATTTACTACAGACTAACCATTTGACCATCTGTTGTATATAACTGCCTTAATTGCATGCTGCCTGGGGAAAATGCTAGGGTATATAAGCCAGGGAGGACAAGGGGAGAGAGGTTTTAATTGTGAATCCATTATTACTGCTTGGTATAAGCTTTCATTTTGTGAGGAGGAGTATCCCCAACCCTACAAGTGTTCCCATCCCTTCACCTATGCTCTTTAAGGAATCCCAGTATACTCTCTGGTTCCTGAGAGTGAACTTTATTGGAGTCAGGCCTTGGTTTTTCCCTGGGACCTTCAGAGGAAGGGTAGAATTTATTTACATCCTCTCCCTGGGAAGAAATTTTAGAAGGATCAAGATACATATGAAGGCAGGTCTATCCAAACAACAGCTGATTTCCCAACAGAAACTTTAAAAACCAAAAGGAAATGGAATGTTGTATATCAAGTTATGAAACAACAAACATGCCAGGCCTGACTATTATACCCAGCAAAGATATCTGTCACAATTAATGAGGAAATAAAAAACATTCCATGATAAAAGCAGGCTAAAAGACTTTATGACTGCTAAGCAAGCCCTATAAATGATGCTAGAGGACTTCTTTGTACTGAAAAAAAAATATAAACACATCAAAGATTCCATGATGGGGGTGGAAGTGAATAAAAAACTACTTAAAGAAGTAGTTAAACCAATGAGGGGTGGGCTAAAAAAACACAAACAGTATAAAATCTACAAATTGACAGTATTATTACATACTTTCCTACAACTAAATGATTGTAAAAATGTCCTTATAGTGTGAATTGCAACACTAGTATGTGCATAGTATTTTGAGACAATTCATAACAGTCAGTTTCTCCTTTCACTATGTGGAGTCCAGTGCTCCCACCTAGGTTGCAAGGACTTTGTAGTAAGGACCTTTATTCAGAGCTTGAGGGACCAACTCTGACTATTGATAGACTTGATGCCCTAGAAAAATGCTTAAGAGAAAAGATTGGATTAAAAGATAGGATATATCTTTTTGCTGCTGTAGAGCAACATACCTTATTATGAAAGACAGTTATATTACTTTAGAATTAATGAATAGAAATGTATTTCAAATACATGAAACTATGAAATAAGCAGATTTTTATATTTTAATGATGGAGCAAATAAACTTCAACCCAAAACTAACCAGAAAAGGTAAGATCAGTCAATATTGAATAATTTTGTCTTTTTCTTTTCTGTTGTTCTTGTTTTAAGCTAAGGACCAAAGCCAAAGCTAAATCTTCAATCCATTATACAAGTTAACTAATAAGACATTTTAATATTAAACATATGTGCATGGAATACAGGCAAATCCAGTTTTGTTTAAAAAAAAACAGACTAAACAAACAGAAAGGGATCCCCGAAACAAAACAAAAATCCTAGTAGATATAAAATAACAAAATAACCCCAATACAATAAAAGTAGGCACCTTCAAAACTTCATTTTTAGCAACAGATGGGACAACCCCCCCCACACACAAAATAGGCATTAACACATTTATTAAATGAAATTAAGGATCAGATGAAATCTATAGATATCTACACAAGATTCTGTATGAACACTTCAGCATACATATTTTGCTCAGCAGGCTACAGAAATTTCTCTAAAATTGATGAAACATTACAAAACAAAGCAGATCTTAATAAAGACAGGAAGATATAAGTTATGCATTCTATCTAACCATACAGATATAAAGCTATAAATCAACAGCAAAAGAAATTATTCAGAATTAACAAAGTCATTACTATGAAACATTATTGAATTGTGCATTTTTTAATTCTTGAAATGGATAAAAATGAAGATACAAATACTAAAGTTTGTGGGATACAATGAAAAAAATCTTAAGAGGGAAACTCATAACTACTAGTTTGAAAATTAAAACATAAAAACTCCTGAAATAAATAATTCAATTATTAACTTTATGGCCTTGGAAAACAAAAATACACCAACACCAAAAGCAATAGATGTAAAGAAAAATTAAGATCAGGGAAAAAATTTGAAGTAGAGATTGAAGCAATTAAGGAAATGAGCTGCCCAGCCTGAAGAGTGGAAGGAATAGCACTGTGAACAAAAGCAATGCACAGATCCAATGCAACACAAATCAAGACTCCCAAGTTTATTTCTTCTTCACCAAAATGGGAAAAAAATCTTAAATTTCCAAAAAAACACAAGGGACTTTACATATAAAAACCAGTGATTAGTAAAACAAATAATGCTAGAAATATCACCATTATTGACTTCAAATTACACTATAGAACTTGGAAATTTGGGTGTCTACACATAGATGATAAAACAAACAAACAAACAAATAAACAAACAAACACCTTTATCCCTCATCCTGGGTGAATGCCAACTCCAAATGGCTCAAAGACCTCAATGTTAGAACTGAAACTCAAAAAGTGCTAGAGGCAAGATTAGAAAAACATTTCAGTAGATGAGCATAGGTAAGTCTGAAGAGTCTTACAATTGCTCAGGATATATGGTCAATAATCACCAAATGGAACTTCATGCAATTAAAAGGCCTCTTGTTCAGCAAAGGAGAAAATTAAATGGCAGAAGAATCTTTGCTAGCTGTTCATCTGACAGAAAATGAATATCCAAAATATTAATAAGAACTCAGAAAACGAAAAAAAAACCTCAATACTCAATGAAAAGAGAAAAAGAACCTTTATCCAGAAGAAATATAAATATCTTTAAAGAGTTAACTTTACAACTGTTCTGTAAATATAACTTTTATTTGAAAAGTGTAATTGTTGCAGAAACTTGCTTCTGAATAAGCTCACCCTTTCTAGTTCTTTCTGAACTCTGACTGGTTCAGTCCAACTATTCTGGCTTACGATTTTTCTCGCGGCTGATTAAGGCACATGATCAAGCTGACTTCTTTTGGCTTCTGACTGAATTGCTTTAGCAGTATGTTCTAATCTTCTGGCTTCTTTTCATTTTCTGGCTTATTCTGCCTTCACTAGTCCAGCATGTTCTTTGTAACCTGTATCTGAAAAACTGTCCCAAGGAAACTGAATCTTCTCTCTCTCTCTCTCTCTCTCTCTCTCTCTCTCTCTCTCTCTCTCTCTCTCTCTCTCCCCTCTCTACTTCTCTCTCTTGCTAGTTCTCTTTCTCTCACTTCCTCTACCCCCTCTCTCCTTCCCTTTCCCCTTGCACTTCTTTCTTAAATTGCCTCTCTGTCTCAAGTTGTGAGAGTTGGGCAAATCCTATCTCTGACTCATTCTGTCAAAATCTTTCTCTGATTCATCACATGGTCTGTTCCTCTTTAGATATCAATTCCAAACCTGGTTTTATTTCCTACTGCAAACTAACCTTACCTACTCTGTTTAGGATTAAAGTTGTGTACTAAGAGCATATCTATATTCTACCCACAGATATTAAACATGCGTCATTCCAGCAAGATCACAAAGACATAGAAGGGATGTGATCCCTTGCTCTGGATTAAAATTCCTCAACAGTACTCACTCTTAAATTTCAGAGTAATGAAAATTAAATTCTACTTTGAGATTCCATCTCACTCCATTTAGAATGGATATCAACAAGAAACCTCTCTTGAAAGCAAAAGGAGATAATCACAGAAAACCAAAAGTGGACATAATGCAGAGGTCAACAGATCAAGAGGAACCTGGTCACATTAAGTACCTACGTATCGCAATCACTTCTCCTTTTGTCAGGAAACATCATGGAAGAGGAGTCAGAAAGACCATAAGAGCCAGAGTACTAGGATGTCTGCTGTCAAACAATATCATCTACACATGGCTGCATCAGTAAGACTAGAACAATGGCTACATCAATGGACATGTTAACATGGATGGTGGGAAATATGGGATCTAATTCCTAGGTAAAGAACTACACCCAACTATATTTGTCAAAGAGAATTAGCTTCAACCAGTAATAGGCCCTATCTTGGTTAGGGTTTTACTGCTGTGAACAGACACCATGACCAAGGTAAGTCTTATAAAGGACAACATTTAACTAGGGCTTGCTTACAGAGGTCCAGTCCATTATCATCAAGGATAGCATAGCAACATCTAGATAGGCATGGTGCAGGCAGAGCTGAGAGTTCTACATCTTCATCTAAGGCTGCTAGTGGAAGACTGACTTCTAGGCATCTAGAATGAGGACGTTAAGCTCATGCCTACTCCAACAAAGCCCTACTCCTGGGCCAAGCATATATAAACCATCACAGGCCCCCTTATTGGTTCTCTAATGCAAAGTGGTCAGCCCTGAAACCATATATACACCAACAACAAAGGTAGAGGTAGTGTCATCGTGTCTGTGTATAATCATGTGTGTATACATATGTATATACGTATGTGTATATGTATGTATGTATACACAAAATGAAGATATGAACTTGGGAGGAGGGTTTGTAAGTAAGGTGCCTGGGAATGACAAGAAGGAAGAGAGGTAGGAGGAGGTGGGGTATAATTCTATTATAATTGAAAATATTTTAAAGAAAATAAAATGATCCATTGTAAAAAGTGAATAAAAGAATATAAATGACACTAAATTATGGAGAATAAATGGACTAAAGAACTCTATATTTGACCACAGTTATACTTGCACATTTATATTTATTGCTGCTCTATTCATAATTTCAAAGACAGAATCAACCTAGATATCTATCATGAAAATGTACTCCATGTTTACCTAGAATTTTACTGTGGTGGAAAGAAAAATGAAAGTATGAAATTTGTAGAAAATGGATAAGATTGGAAAACATTGTGCTAAGTAAGGTAGCAGCTTCAGGAGAATAACTAGAGTAGAAAGAAGATATAGGGGAGAGGTAAACTAGGAGGGTCAACCAAAATTAATAGTATCTTAAAAAGTGAAAGAAACCTCAAGCTAATAAAGGGGTGGGTAAAAGTCATGGAACAGAGACTACCTATGTAAATGGAGAAAGCTGCTCTTGGAGGCAATAGCTCAATAAACTGCCAGTGCCAGGGACATAGTTATTATTCAGGGCAACTCCAAATGTCCTCCCACGCAATATAGCAATTGGCCTGTTCTGAATGCACACCATAATAGATGGTAAGACCCTATTACTGAAGACAGTGTATATTTGGTTACAGAGGCTTTCTGTCCTCTGGCTAGCACTCTATAATACTGATAGGTACTGTATTGAGTGTTTCTGTCTTCAACAATACCAACCATTAAGACAAGATGAATCCATGGGTAAAATTAGTGGCAAATCTGATGTGATAGTAATTGACTACTGATTTGATTTGATGCTTTATCCCCAGAAAGAACTATTGCCTAATTCTAAACATCCCATCAAATCCCAATGAATACATAGGTCATAGGCACTAGTAGGAAAGGTATAAAATGAATTATATGTTCTAGCTAGCAAGTATAAAAAGCATTCAAACATGGTATTTTATTTACAAATTGTAAGATTAGATTGGGTAGGTTTTGAGCTGTTCTAACTTATATCCCAGTCATATGTCCCTTGTTACTTACTATTTCTCCTGACCACATGTTCATGGTTCATCTCTTTTCATAACAGCCTCTTCCTCTCTACATGTCCTTTTTTCTCCTCCTTAGGCCCTCAAGTTCTGCTTTTCTCTCTCTTTAGTGCCCTATCTTAGGCTCTAGCATTTTATTAGCCAACAAATTTTAAGTTGGCGAGCAGTGCTTACATAACATCATCACTTGGTGAACAAGAGGATTTCCTCATTGGAGCAACCAGATCTTGAGTGCAAGTATTTAAGCATTTGAATACATATCAGCACCAGGCCAACCCTGAATAAGAAGGCACTAATGTTATTTTTCTAAACAGAAGTGAAGTGTCCTTCATATCGTCTTCTAAATAATTATATTCAAGTCCATATATTAGTACTGTTGTTAGTTTGGGGTAGAGAACTTTTGTTTTCAGTGGCCTCCAGAAGCTGCAGAGTCAAAGTACTGATAATCAATGACTTAATGACATGACCTTACATGGGCCATCTCTATTATCCCTCCTCACTCCTACCAACAGTCAAGGATAATCAGGAAAAATGGGCAGAAAGAGTAGCAAGAAGGAATGGGGAGTATAGTACAACACTGACTTCCATGTGTGATACGGCTAGTGCACTCCCTTTCTTGGGTGGAGGAAGGGACCACGAGAACCAGTACCTTCTTGAAGAGTTAATGTTGATGGATGTGAAGCAGGAATTTTTTTCAGCTCCATAGCCACTATTAAATTATCCATGCTCTATAAACACATCCTCATGTGTACTCCTGTAACCACCATAATGAAAGCCATTTACACACACACCAACACACACACACACCAACACACAGACACACACGCAGACACACCAATATACACCAACACACACACACCAACAGACACATACAGACACACCAACGCACAGACACACACACACATGCACACCAACACACAGACAGACACACACATGCACACCAAACACAGACACACACACACACACACACACACACACACACACACACCACATGCACACACATAAATATGCAGCACAAAGGCATGAGCTCACAGAAAAGAAGGATAATTGGGAAGAAGGAGATATAAGTTAGAGTAGGAGAGGGAAAAGAGTGTAGTGGGGAGACATACATTCATGCACATCAGTAAAAGTGTCACTGAATCCTGTTACTATGTATGATTAATACTTGATAATAAAATATTTTAAAGCTCTTCTCTTTCTCTAATCTTGTGGCCATTTCCATACACTCACATAGTTTTATGTGTCTGCATAATAAAATACTGTGTTCATGCTTTGAGTATCAGATTATTACTAGAAAATATATTTGGAAATTTCCTGAATTTCTCCTTTGAATGAGATTTAGACCTTTCTATTCCTAACAATATTTATTCTGTTTCCCTGAAGCAGTTCAGATAACCTTTCCCAGAAGGTCAGTTTACTAAGAATTTTAAGTGTGACTGGGTACTCAAGAAAGTGGGAATGAGATTCCAGGACTACAAAATGGCTTGGACCAATGCATGGAAACCTCCATGTTCAAAGGACAATGGAAGAGCATGCAGAAATGTCAGACTTGGGTTTTATTACCATAGTAAGGAATTTAGGCTTTCCCGGTGTTGTTAGGGATCCAACTGCACTTTCTACACAGTAGAGACTGAACAAAATTCACATTCCCTGCTGTTAATGTGAGTTGTGATCTGATGGCCAGGTAATCTACCGTAAGTGAAATATATTACAGGCTGAGGTAACACTATTATATGTGACAAATCTAACATTCTGTACGTGGGATCATTCATTCCTACTGTGACATTGTAAGGAGGTTTAAGAGTATGCATACTAACTACATAATGGGTTGTAAGTTTTGATTATAAGATAAGTAAAACATAGGCACAACACCAACCTGACTACTAAAGGTTGATATCATTGGAAGTTTCTGACCAGCAAGAAGTTCTATATGGGTTCAACCCTACAAAAAGAATACAGATTTTAATCTTAAACTTAAGAAGAGTTAGGACTTCAAATTACTTGCAGTTGTCTTGAAGAAACAAAAGCCCAGTTGTTTAGGCCCGTGTATGCTACTTTTTTTCTCTGCAAGTGGCTTCTGGCTTTGTTTTAATCATGCTGTGGTCACTAATGTCAGTTTCTTCACAGGGGCCATAGGTTGCTCAGCAACCTTGTTGCTGTGGGTTTCCAGGCAACATGCTCTGCCTGTGGTCAAAGTTAAAGTTTGCTGTACTTCAGGGTGTGAGAGATATTGCAGAATGTTTCTCCACTTGATTTAACTTCAATCATAGTTGTTAGTAGTTTATCCTGTAATAAAATCATTGTGCTGGCTAGTCTTATGCCAACTTGATATAGGCTAGAATCATCTGGAGAGAGGGATCATCAATTCAAAAACTGTTCCCAATAATTTTGGTTGTGAGGAATCCTGTGATGCACTTTCTTAATAGATGAGGGAGGATCCAGCCTAGGTAGGTGGTTCTTGATTGTATAAAAAAGGTATACTGAGCAAATTCTGAAGAGCATGCCAGTCAGCAGCACTCCACTATAGCATCTGCAAGAATTCCTACCTTCAGATTCCTTCCTTGAGTTCCTGCTCTGACTTCTGTCGGTGATAGAGTGTGACCTGAGAGTTATAAGATGAAAAACCTTTCCTCTCCAAGTTGCTTTCCACCATGTGGAAGAAACCAGTGGCATAAGCCCCAGGCTAGCCAACTCCTCTCTGTTGAGTGCCAGTTTGGAACTAACATTATTGATTCTTTGAGTCACCTGTTCATCTATTCTAGGCTGTGGAATACCAGAAAATCTAATCACAGATGACAGATTCAGCTGATTACTTTTCCTGTAACCACTACAGGCAAATAGTTTCAGTTCATAAGTCTCCAGAATAGTCTTGGGAAACTAAGCCATCAATTACCATCCAGCAGTTCTGTAATAATGTTTTCCTAAGATATAAGACCATTGTTCTATCAGTGAAGGTATAAACGTGGTCTAAGTGCTTTAATTTCCTTACAATGATTGCTTTATTTCTGAAGTACAGCAGGACTTCTCACATGCCTTAGAACCTGCCAGTGTTATCCCTACACGTCTCAAGAAACATAGTTCCATTTCATGCCTTTGCCGATCCTCCCTTGCTACCAGAAACCTCTTTCTATCTTCCTTTGTCATCTGAATCTCCAGTTTTCCTACAGGTAGAAACTCTTAACTAATCTCTTCTGTGCCAACTGCCCTGTATCGCACAGGGAACTGTTGATTGCTGCTTCTGTCTTGCTGTCTTATGCCCTTAACCTCCCCATTCTGCTCACCATCCCGTCTGTTTCCCAAATCTTAGCACCACAATAGCACATAGGAGTTTTTAATAAAAATATTAAGAATGGACCAAACAAACACTGGGCTATGATTGGATGTTTTATTAGTTACTGTCATTTGTCTTCCTCCCTCTCCTTCCTTTTGCTGGGAATAATTTTCTACACCTTTAAGTGAGCGTGAGTTTGTTGAACTCAGAGGTCTTTCTTCTGGAAGTCATTAGGACTGTTCATAAATGTCCCCATGCTCCACTCATGCTTATGTCAGGCTGAAAAGTCCTACAGCCACATAGCTTTAACAACAACAGGACCATGCAAAGTCACACTTTCCATTTCCTTGCCTCTTCTCTTCAGGGTGGTAGAAGCAAAGTGAAGGAAGAGTGCAATGTGCCCCGCAAAGGCCTGTGATGGGCGAAGTAAGAGTGGATAACGTCCTGTTGATCGGATTTGGGGATTATTGCCATAGCATGACAATGCTAAGTTCAATGCTCACACTTCATTTTTATTTTAGTTAAGAGTAAATACATACTTCAATTACAGTCTAATGCCAGACCATAAAAAATGGTTCCCAAAAATCGATTACATTAATATGTTTTATATAAGAGTTACTTTAAGACTATCAACAACACTTGAGGCAGAAATATGCTTCTATTTAATGTCAGTAAGCAATTACAATAAAATAAAAAGACTTTAAAATTAGTTTTATGTAAACCATAAAGAGAAATAGGGTAGAATAAGAACTATTTTCCTCTTCTGCGTTTAATTTATGTCCAGAAAAGATGGTTCAGTTTCTATATTTTGGAAAACAGTATTGCACATGGACTCAATTTTAGTAAAAATGCAGTGTTTGTGTATATTCTTTTCCAAGTAATTCTTCTTTCCATGAAATATGGCTAATTTTTTTCCATTTGTCTGCAATACATTTTCACAATTTAATAAGTTATATGTAATGTTTTTTAATATTGAAAACTTTTTGAAAATATATTTTTCATCACTGCAACTATCATGCAATGTCATAAAGTCCAAACAAATTTAAAAAAATCCATACATTTGTGTTTCTAATATTAGAGATCAATCACTAAATGGACTGTAATATTTAAAAGACATTATATTTTTAATTTTTTATTACAAGTTTATATACAAAGTTATTTTCAAATTATTTAAATTTTATTTGAAAATAAATATATTTTAGTGGAAAATACCATTGACTTACCTATACATCAGATCCATATTTGCTATGAATTTGTATTTATTTTGTTTTGCTTTTAAGACAGGGTTTAAATCTAGCTCAGGCTAGTCTCAAACTCACAACAATTCTCCTCCCAAGTTTTGAGATTACAGATAGGGATTATTATTCGTGGTTTCCTTTTGATTAACTCTCTCTCTCTCTCTCTCTCTCTCTCTCTCTCTCTCTCTCTCTCTCTCTCTCTCTCATTTTCTCACCTAGACTTTGAATAATCAGGAATGAAACCACCATTAACTTCTGATTATCAACATTTGCCTAACTCACTACAAATCTACACTTTTCTTCAAACTGACCAGTGACTTGGTAAGATTAGTATAAAATCTCAAGGTCAAACATCTAATTGATTTCTTTGATTCTACTGGCCTAGAAATCATAGGTTTCATGTTTTCAATGTAAGTACTAACAGCTATTTGCTCCCGTATTTTTATGTGTAATAACAGGATACAGTGTTTTCACAGCGGGTTGCACAAAGATACTTTGCTTTGTCTCTTCTGTAGACCCAGAACTTAACTGTAATTTATGGAGAGGAAAGCTTGATGAGTCCATGATTAAATAAAGCTTTGGAAATACAATGGGCCAGTGATATAACAGTACAGGGTAAGTAACACATTTGGCATGATGCATGGAATATTGAATACCGTCTACAAATGATAGTTAAAATATTCATGATGATTTGACTACATTCACCTTTAGGCTCTGCCAACTTTTTATTATTTGACTATTTTTAGGAAAATATTTCTTTCAAATTTCATAATTTTAATGAGATCAAACTGCCTTGGAACTGGATCTTACAATAACATGAGGAGAATCTTTACATGACTGTCATGAAAGCCAGTCGTCCTTCCTTTTTGGTATTTGATGTCAGCTTGCAAACATTGCCTTCATGCTACTTAAGCCACTTAAGGTGTGCTCATTTCATTGGTTATTTTTCTAAAATTATGTTTATGACTTATTCCACATGCTTTAGACACATTGTCCAGATCTCATTTTTCCCTTCATGTGAACAATTTTCTGGGTTTTTTCTTCCTCTTCTACCCCCTCCCTTACCCCCTGCATTTTCTTAGGATCATGGGAAAACAACAAGACTATGCTATGGGAAAACCATCAGCATAGGCACACTTTCTTTTCACCTTGCAGTGTTAGCCCTTTCCATATGTGGACTATAATGACTTAAACACGGACTACCACACCCTCCTATAGTTGACCTCTTCTGTCAGTAAATTTCTTGGCTCAGGATTATGCTATCCCTTATAAAGTTCTGTTAGGAGCCAAAAAAAAGTAATGAGCAGAAGTTTGAAATCTCTCTTAGGTAATACTAAATGAGGCTAGCAGAGCAAAGGTGACCCTTTGGAACATGTGACAATGTAGAAGCTTATGGTTATACTAAATTCTCCCCCAAAAAGCAAAGCAATGAGCAAAATAATGCTTTATAAACAAGGATGTAAACATATGAACTTGTTCCTATGACAACTGTATCCTCACATAATCCATATTTACATATTATAATTTTATCTATTCATGCTCTTTTAGGAATATCTTCCAGGATATTAGTACATGGATACTAGGCATCACAGTCCATAAAACAAAAGTTTTATTGAAAAAACAAAAACAAAAAAAAACAGCAAAAGTCAAGCTTTGGTGCACAGTTCAATTCATATGAATAATCATTTTTTTTCAAATAGAAAGACAATCCCACAGCAACCCTCTGGAGAATCAATTATTGGTAAGTATAATGAAGGATCCTGCTTTATCCTAGTCCAGCATATCTTTAGACAAAGGAATATACATAGTTTAATCCCATCAACAATGTTAACTTAGTACTTCATTACCTTGCCCAAACTAAACAAGTAGCTTCAGATGAAGATGGTATCTGCAGTTTCTTTTTTTTTTTCTTTTTTTCTTTCTTTTTTTTTTTCGGAGCTGGGGATCGAACCCAGGGCCTTGCGCTTGCTAGGCAAGGGCTCTACCACTGAGCTAAATCCCCAACCCCTCTGCAGTTTGTCTGTCTTCATAATGTCATGTGTGTTATCTACAGCAGCTTTGCAAATATCTCCGACTCTATGGCCCTAACAGAACATGTTACTAGAACAAAGCTCCAACTTTTATAATAAATGAGTATGCTTTGTTTTGGCACACTAATATTTCTTTAGAGCCATTGCATGACTGTACATAGTAGGCATTTAATACCTACTTGAAGAGTGAATAAGTGGATGGCTAAAACAACATATATTCTTTAGGTAACTGAGTGAAGATTATTTCAGAATTAATTTCTATATACTTGTTTTCTTACCAGTTTCTATTCTTTGAAAAGAAGCATTACACAGTAGTCTCCATCATTTTATTTTGATGAAAGGGCTTGTCTTAGGGTTCCTGTTGTTGTGATTGAACACATTGACCAAAAAGCAAGTTGGTGAGGAAAGAAAGGGTTTACTTAGCTTACACTACTATATTAAAAGAAGCCAGGCCGAAAATTCAAACTGGAGACAGGAGCTGATGCAATGTCCATGGAGGAGTGCTGCTTATTGGCTTGCACCTCATGGCTTGTTTAGATTGCTTTCCCAGGACCACCAGTCAAGGTATAGCCAATAATGGGCTGGACCGTGGCCCGCCAATCACTAATTAATAATATGCCGTATAACCAGATCTATGGAGATATTTTTTCAATTGAGACTCCCTCCTAACTGATGTCTCTGACTGGTGTCAAGTTGACATAAAGCTAGCCAGTGCAGAATGGAGAAGTGGGGTGTGACAGCCAGAGACTTGCAGAGCCAGACACTTACTCTATAAAGCAGGCAATCTTGGGAGCTTGAGTTTCTCTAAAGAGGTCAACTTGCACATGTAATCATAGACAGTAGAGGTATACAAAATGATGGCGAAGAAATTCCTTCCAGCCTATAAGTCTAATAGTTTCAGATTGGTTAAAAACCAGTTTTCATGTCCATACCATGACATGAAAACTTTGTCTTAAATACCATCTGTGTAATTTTGTTATATTAATATATTAATCAGAATATATATATATATATATATATATATATATATATATATATATATATATATATACACACACACACACAGTCACATTTGTATCCTGCTTTCCCACCCTCCAGGCCCTAAGTTCAGAGTTAGTCTGAGATTTCTTTGTACTTGAAGCAACATTCTTTCCACCAGCTCTCTGTATTTCCTCTCTAACACTCTCTCCCACATTCCAGTACCACTCCTTCTTTCAGCCAACAGCTTACTCCATGGCATTTAGCAAGAATGTGGTCACACATGCACTAACTTTCCATGCTCACAATCTTTCCTGCATGCACATCTGGAATTGTGCAAGTAGGGTGAAGAAGTTAAACAAGGGCCAGGAACCCCCCAGGCCATCCTTTCTGCTAAAATAAATAATTTACATTTTTAGAATTCGGTTTTGTTACCTCCTAGAAGTAGAATAAAAACCGAGGGTCATATCTGGCTGATCTTAATAGTTAGCAACTTGTTTTCTTGTCAAAATCCAGACTTCAGATGGCCAACACTAGCCGTGGGATATCCTTCTCAAAACAACGTAAATGAAAAGATGTGCCTTGGCTATACTGTGGTTGTATCTTCCAATGTGAGCATTTTGTGAGAACAAGAAAACATTCTTATCTGTCAGTCAATGGTTTGCTATCAAAAGTTCAGAAAGCTAGAATTCCTTGATGAGCCCTACCCATTTGTTCTCCCTATAAAAACTAGCTATAACTCAGCACAAAAGTCTCTGGTTTGATATTCTCCACATATTTATTAAATGAATATGGACAAAGCTCCTTATAATTGTAATGTATTCTTTAAAAAAATACCATTCCCTCTCCATTGACTCTTCAAATATCAAACAAACAGAAAAGACCAGGCCTCCAAAGGATGACAACTAAATAGCACAAAACAAGATACAATAAAGCAAAGATAAAATAAAAGCCCATTGAGTAGGGTCTGGAGAGAGCAAGTAGGAAAAAAATCTCAAGAACAGGCAAAACAGTCAAAGATATATCTGTCCCACTGTTAGGAGTCCCATAAAAGCACCAAGTTAGCAGCAATAAACATTTTCAGAGGACTTACTGCAGACCCATGCAAACATGGCTCTTATAGATTCAGTCTCGTGAGCCAATATGAACCCCACTTAGTTGATTATGTGGGCCACGTTCTGCTGGTATCCCCCATGCCCTCTGACCCATAAAATCTTTCCTCTCCCTGTTTCTTGGGGTTGACTTAGTCTTAGGGTTTCATTGTTGTGAAGAGATATTATGCCCATGACAGCTCTTATAAAGGAGAACATTTAATTGAGGCTGGCTTAGAGTTTAAAAGTTTACGCCATTGTCATCATGGCTGGAAACATGGTATCACACAGGCTGACATGGCACTGGAAACTCAAGTATTTTACTTCTAGATTGGCAGGCAGCAGGAACAGAGAGTGCCATTGGGCCTGGTTGGAGCTTCTGGAACTTTAAATCCCACTCCTAGTGACAAACTTCCTCTTACAAGGCCACATCTATTCCAACAAGACTCCAGCTCCCACAGTGGCACTCTCTACGAGTCTATGGGGTCCATTTTTATTCAAACCATGGAAGACCCAATGGAGACCTCCAATTCAGACTGTCTCTTAGCTGTAGGTCTATGTACCCTCTCCCCTCTGCTGCTGGAGAAAGCCTCTCTGATAACAGCTGGACAAGGTATTGATCTATGAGTATAACAGAATATTATTGCATTGATTTCTTTCTTTCTTTTGTTTGTTTTTCTTTTGATTTGGTCCTTTCCTAGGTCTTTATGCTATCCAGTTTCTGGTTTCTAACTAAGTATTTTAGTAAATTTATGTTTGGATAAATGATGTTCGAAAATTGAAAACAGAAAATTTTAATCTCAATTTACAATTTTACCCCTCTTATAAAGTATATATGAAGAAGAAAATCTTACTGAGTACTTCAAGTAGGGCACTATTGCATTACCCAGTTATTACCAAGTACTACAACTGACCATGCTCACTGCTAGTCAGGCACTGTAATTGAGAAATATTAAGTTATGCAACTAAATCTTATGCAATTTCTGAACAGCAACAACAACAAAAGAATCATTTTGTCCATGTTTCAAAGCAGGTGAATAGATTCTAGAGATGCTTTAAATAGCAGGTGATTACATCAATTTGCCAGTGTAATGGACATGGACAAAAATAGATTCATTTATTGCAACTACTCATTTTTAGTATAACTGTGCTAAGAACAATACAAGGAAAGACATTGTTTGCACTGTTTCTGGAGCATATTAACATGACATATATCAGAGCAATCAACCTACCATCTTCCAGTTTCAGCAGGATTGATACACATAGTAAATCATAGAGAATATGATGACGAACTGAGCAGATACTAGCCAAACAAACACTCTATGCCTGGAAAGGGGAAGGAGACACAAAACCCATGCCTAACCAAAGAGCTATTTGCAGGGAAAGGGAAGCATGAGCTTTCATCAATGGCGTGTCATGCAAAATGGACTTCCTTTTTAAAAAATTATGTTTTACTTTTGGAGATTAATATAATTACACCATCTCTCTCTTCCTTTTTCTCTCTCCAAACCCTCTGATATACCCTTTGCCCTGTTTAGTTTTATGTTAACTTGGTAAAGTCATCTGAGAGAAGAGAACTTCAGTTGAGGCAAGCCTGTAAGCATTTCTTAATTAATTATTGATAGGGAAGGCCCAGCCCATTGTGGGTGGTGTTGTTCCTGGCTTCATGGGTTCTTTAAGAAAACAGGCTGAGCAAGCCAGTAAGCAGCATCCCTCCATGACCTCTGCATCATCTCTTGCCTCCAGGTTTCTGCCCTCTTTCAGTTCAGGTCTTGCCTTCTCTCAGTGGACAGGTATTCGGAATAGGTAAGCCAAATAAACCCATTCCGCCAGAATTTTCTTTAAGTCCTTGTGTTAACTTTTACTCAAACACCTCATCTTACTTTTTCAAATTCATGACTTGTTTTACTAATTGTTGTTACCTATACAGATAGATAGATAGATAGATAGATAGATAGATAGATAGATAGATAGATAGATAGAGTCTTACTTTGTCTTCCTGTTTTTGTTTGTTTGTTTGTTTCTTTTGGGTGTTTTTTTGTTTTTGTTTTTGTTTTTGGTTTTTGGTTTTTTGGTGGAGAGGAGAACATGCAGTTCTATGGTTAGGGAGGTTCTGGGAGGAGTTGTGGGAGGGGAACCATGATCAAAATATACTTTAAAATTCATAAAACAAAAGAAGGAAAAGCCTGTGGGTGGATAAATGCAAATCTTGGGTCTGTAAAGTATCCAAAATGAGCTTACTCAGGACAAAATGATTTAAATATCGATTCTTCTCACTCTTTTACACAAAAGGCCTCAAAAACTGAGTCATTTGAATTTTTTCTAAATAGTCCCAAAGAAAAGCGATATTTAATAAGCAAAGCAGTACTTTCTAAAACTTCTGAGATTTACTTATGATTTTTTTAACATTATTTCTTTTTTTAAGATTTATTTATTTATTTATTTATTTATTTAATGTATATGAGTACGCTGCTGTCCTTGACACACCAGACAAGGGCACAGGATCTCATTACAGATGGTTGTGAGCCACCATGTGGTTGCTGGGAGTTGAACTCATGACCTTTGGAAGAGCAGTCAGTGCTCTTAACCACTGAGCCATCTCTCCAGCCCCAAAATTACATACATACCTACCTGCAGGCCAGAAGAGGGCATCAGATCCCATTACAGATGGTTGTGAGCCACCATGTGGTTGCTGGGAATTGAACTCAGGACCTCTGGAAGAGCAGTCAGTGCTCTTAACCACTGAGCCATCTCTCCAGCCCTTACTTATGATTTTAAAATACATAATCATAGTTTGTAGTTTATCCAAGAATGTATTAAGACTATGAGACTTCAATCAAAGTAGACGGGAGCTAAGTATTTCGTATTGTGAAATAAAAGGCCATCAACTCCATGACCTTGGTCTCAAGGGAAAATAATTCTTTCTGCACCCCTTACCCAAAGACATGGTTTCTCTGTGTATCCCTGGCTGTCTTGAAATTCACCCTGTAGACAAGACTGACCTCAAACTCAGGGAAATGCACTGAGGAAATGCTTCCACTGGGATTAAAGGTGTGCTCAACCACAGCTTGCTGTCAAGAGATCTTTTAACTAAGAAATTTAAAACTTTATTCCCCCATGATATAATTACTGACATATCTCTACTGTTTATTCAAATAAAAAGATTCAGAAAGGAAACATACAAATTATGTAATTAAGTTATTTATTTTACATCCTGACTACACTTCCCCTCAAACCTCTCTTCCCAGCTCTTCCCTCTCATCTCATTCTCCCCTCATCCTCAGAAAAAGGGAGGCATCTCATGAATATCAACCAGCCGTGGCATGTCAACTTGCAGCAAGACTAGGGGCATTTTCCTCTATGGAGGATTGGCAAGGCAGCCCAGATAAGAGAAAGGGATCCAAAGCTAGGCAATATACTCAGAGAGTTCATGCTCCCCCTTTAGGAGTGTTAGATAATGACACAGCTGCAAAACGGGTTACATACATACATATGTGCAGAGAACCTAGACATCTCTTATGCATGTTCTCTAGTTGGGGATATAGTCTCTATGAGCCCATATGGACCCAGGTTAGTTCACTCTGTAGGTTTTCTTGTGGTATCCTTGGCCCCTCTGGCTCCTTCACGCCTTCCTCTCCTTCTTCCACAGGATTCCTCAAGCTCTACCTACTGTTTAGTTGTGGGTCTCAGCATGAGTTTCCCTCAGTTGCTGGGTGAAGCCTCTCCAATGACAATTATGTTAAGTGGGCATTTGTAAGTGCAGCAGAATATCATTAATAGTGTCAGGATTGAGTTCCCTATCATGGCATGATCCTCAAGCTGGGCCAACTATTGGTTGACCCTTCCCTCAAGTTCTGCTCCATCTTGTACATCTTGTAGGCAGGACAAATTATGGGTCTAAAGTTGTGTGGCTGCATTGGTATCCCAATCACTCCACTGTACACGTTACTTTTTTACAGGAGATGGTCAGTTTAGGCACCATATCCCCCTCTGCTAGCAGTCTTAGCTAAGGTTACTTCATAAATTCCTGGGAGTTTCCATTTTCCTAGGTTTATAGCTTGACTCAGAGATGCCCAACTCCAATCCAGTTGTCTCTACCAGTACTCTTTCCCTTCATCCTTCCCCAATTCATCTCTCCTGTTCCCACCCCCATCCCGTTCCCGATGTTCCTGACCCAGTTCCTGTCCTCCATCCACTCTCCATGTTTAATCTATTTCCTCTTGTCAGTGAGATTCAAGCATCCTCATTTGGTCCCTCCTTGGTACTTAGCTTCTTTGGGTCTGTAGATTGATTGTAGCATAGTTATCCCATACTTTACGGTTAATGTCTACTTATAAATGAGTACATACAGTCATGCTGGGTCTGGGATATCTTAGGATGATTTTTTTCTAGTTTCTTTGACTTTTTAAAAATACAGTTGGGTCAGGGGTCACTTTTGGTTTAATTAATCATCACATTTTCAAGAATACCTTTGTGGATCTTCTCTAATATACAAGCATCAGATGCCAGGTTAAATATACATAGAGTGGATAACCTGTCTTTTTAAAATTATTACCACATGAGTAGTGCATGTAAATTTTTATATAACCATTGTAAAATGAATCATGTTAAGCATATTAAAACACTTCTTTTTAATTATATGAAGGACTATTAAATTGAAAATCATTAAATATTAGATAACATTATGTACCTAAAGATGTGATTGTGGGTAATAAATGGAAAAGTATCACTTTCAAAAGAATTGAAAAGTTTTTAATATTTTGTAATATATGTATTTCTAGTCATCTATGAAGTGGCTAAGTATTAAATATTTTAAATGTGCAAATGCGTATTTAATATGCCCCAGTGAAACCCTTAAGTATTTAAATGTAAATCATCATTCCTAAATTTAGAAGTCAAGGGCAACGTTTTTAGTTCTGCATAACAAAGCCAAGAACAAAACCTTGAAATAGACCCAACCATCTGAAGTCTTAAATACCCTTGTTTTTCCAGCTGTGTGTTATAGAGGGCCTACAGAGACCAAACAGTTTACACTTTAAAGACTTCATTGTAATGGGAAAAAATATGACCAAAAATTGCATTTTAGTGAATATAAATATAACTGAAAACAGAAAATACAAGTTTTAGTTTAGCACAAAGGCCCTTGTATCTACCTATAAAACTCATTCCTTCAGCTGATCTGATTTGGATTTGGATTAATTCCAATTTCATTTTTTCTTTTTCTTTTTCATCTATGTTTAATGATGGAATTCTCTTAATCCATGCTTCAGATATGCTCTACTGATCCTGAAAGCACATGGCCCCTTCTGTTGCTCACTACTTGCTCCCCAAAAAATATTCATCTGGAAGGAGGGGAGGAGTTGGTGGCTCTTACATAGTTGGCACAATTAGGAAAGGTATCAGTTGTTCTGTTTGCCCTCATCCAACAGTTTTATGATTCCCCTTCACTCAGGATGCTGGCTATGTGATAGAAAGACAGGATCTCCCATTCTGGTTGTGTTGCTTCGTGATTTGATGCTGGCCAGCAGTTGAAGAGAGCTCCCTGATCACAGAGAGATAAAAAGTTAGAAATTATGTGTAAATATCAGGGTAGGCTCACAGCTTAATTAAAAAAAACTGTGAATATACACCCTAGAAGGCATTAGGAATATAGATTAAATTTTTGATAGGAGATGAGAATAGTAGTTTCAAAACCATCTGCAGTGTCCTATGGCTGTGAATTTGAATCAATTAGCTAAAACTAGATTATGATTCATTATAAATTTTATTCTAAGAGATAACACAACTGTGCTGTCTCAGGACATTTTTAAACATGTGATTAGCTGTACATCTCTGTACAATGATATCTGGCATTTGTATTTTTTAAACTAAGAAAAATCTATTTTCTAAGTATGTTATGTTGACATCACAAAAGTACTTATTGGCATTCAGGATGATGCATAACTAAGAGTCTTACATAAATGACAAAATTAAGAATAAAATAAGGAATGCAAATGAGCAAGAAGAAAGAGTAGAGGAGGAAGAAAAACAAATAATGTTAAAAATATTTTTAGTTAGAGAAGACTGAGAAGTAAAGCTAGCAGGATTGTGTCAGTTTGAAGTTAAAATGAACATTATAGGCTCACAGGGAGTGGCACTATATTAGGAGGTGTTCTTGTTGGAAGAAGTGTGTCATTTAGGGCTTTGAGATTTTTTTTTCATACAATATAATGAATCTGATTACAGATTTTTTTCCCTCCCTCAGCTCTTCCCAGATCTTCCCTACCCCTCCAGACATCCAAATCGTCCCTCTTTTTCTTTCTATCTCATTAGAAAACAAATAGGAATCTAACAACAACAATAGCAACAATAATAATAATAACAAAGAGATGAGATAAATAAAAAGAAACCAAACACAGTAAAACAAAACAAATGAACAAATTTGGTTTGGAGAGGCACAGAGAAGGAGCCTTGGAAGAAGCACAGTAAACACAGATGCAGAGACGCATTTGCCCACACACAGAACACCAATAAAAAAAATCAGAAAGCAAAAAGACTTATAAAGTTATAAAAAACAAAACTTCACACAAAGCATTATGAAATAGCAACAAATAAAAGTCTCTAAAACACTGTTGAGATCATTGTGTTTAGCCATCTAATCCTGGGTAGGGGTCCTGCCCTCACATGCCGTCTGCATACTCAGTGTTCCCTTTGTCCTCTTAGGAGTAGGACCCTATCTGTCTTGGACCTGCGCAGGCCCCTGCATGCCCTCAGTCTCTGTGAGCATATATATACATGATAGTCCTGTTATGTCTAGTAAGCCCTGTTTCCTTGCTGTCTTTCATCCAACTGGAAAATATTAAGTTCAGGTGAGCTTATAAGTCATAGGAAAATATCAGATGGTGGAATTTAGCGCCAGAGATATGAACAGTTTATACTCTATCTACTATGCCATGCAGAAGATTATATGAAAATATTTTTAGCTATGATATTGAACCTCTACAGCTTTTATCTCAAGATGGTCAGGAAGAAATAGGTGGACAAATTTGACTTCCAGTTTGAAGGTTTGAAGGCTTGGCTTTGTTTTGTACATGTAGGAATTTGTTGGACAAAGGAGATTCTACTAGTTCTATAAATTATTTTCTGCCATTTATCTCAGATCTCAGACTCCTTTTTTTGTGTGCATCTAGGAGAACGTGATTTCTTGTTTGTATTCCTATTTGTGTCTGCCTTTCAGGTAACATCTGCAGTGATTTTAGTCAAACTCTCTAGTTCAGGACATGATTTGCCAAAGATCTGTTTGCTTATTAAGTGTTCAGCAAATTGAACCATTCCTGACATTCTGTTTGTTAATTTCATTTTCTAGTACAGTGCTAATCTGATGTGTGACAATGCCAAGAGAGGAGGGAGAAACTAGGAGGACATCTGTATGTGTTCAGTCCAGGGGGAGAGAGAGAGAGACACAGAGAGAGAGAGAGAGAGAGAGAGAGAGAGAGAGAGAGAGAGAGAGACAGAGACAGAGACAGAGACAGAGACAGAGACAGAGAGACAGTGAGACAGAGAGAACAGGAGAAGCACAGAGAGAGAATAGCACAAAGAAGCAGAAATATTTGGTTTTTAGATTCAGGAGGATGTTTTGCCTCTTATTTCCATTTACCCAGAACAGAATCCAGAGGATTCACACTCTACATTAAGGCATTAGGCCTCAAGCCATGCTGTATCTTAGGTGGGCTATCATAACCCATTAGTGGGGTTTGATACATACTAAGTTGGTAAACACTGAGACCTGGCAAGAGAGATTTATTATCCCTAACAAACCACCTGTCTCACAGTGTGCTCCATACTTCTTTCCTTCCATGGGCTCTCATGGAAGATCTCCTGGAGAAAGCACAGTTATCTACTCCATGTCAACTCCTCCCCTCCAACTGCCGTGTCCCACGGGAATAGACTTCATTTGAAACACAAATGTGAAAGACCGTAGGCATAGTCCAGGGTTTGAACTCTTGACTAGAATGTATAAGGCCCTGATTTCCATGCCCCAACACTGTGAAGAAGTGAAAATAATAAAGTACATTGCATTTTCTGAAAACGAAGACTGTCTAACATAGGAGATGGGGATTCAGTTTGGCATCTCTCAGAAAAGTAGCATTGTCATTTGAGATGGATGAAAATGACAGGATGTGGGAAAACAGGAATGATGGTGCCTGGCTCGCTCTGAGGAAACACAGGTTGTTGCTGCTTTGTCACTGAACACACACACTGAAGCATGTAATTATTACAGCACATGAAGAACTGGACCACGGCTGTCATGAACATATGTCTTTTCCTAAAAGACTGTCTGAGCAAATGCTGGTAAATGAGCCTACCTTTGCTGCTAACGCCTAGGTTTTTAATACGACATTCAGGTATAATTGAATCTTTTAAGTGTCATCTGCACATTAAAATCTTATGCACATAGTAAGAGTCATCTCTCTATTTTAGTTAATAGAATCACGTCAGACCCCAGGGAAGTTTTAGGAAATTTGGAGTTTAAACTGGTCCCAGCCTCATACAACTGATTATGTGGCGATCCATTTATTTGAAACAAATTTGTGGTTTGTTAATGGTTTTAAAATGAGATATACATATAGTAACAAAGCAAAATATCAAATTACTAATGAAAATTTAATTATGCTTATCCCTTAAATGACGCACCTTTGAGATGCTAAAGTGTGTACTAGTTTCAAAATGCTAGAGTATTTGATGCTGTCTTTAGCTAGAGAACATAGGTAGAAGTGTAACTACTTGGGTAGAAATTGTATTCCTGGTGTAACTGTTTGCTTGTATAAATGATTCATGTAAAGAAAATATACACTACTTCCCACAGAATATAGAAACTTAATCCACTGAGTCTGTTGCAATGCAAAGAAGGTGCTAATCTTGGGTAGAAGCGTCGGAGGACTGTGCATCTCTGAAATCATCAAAGTCCTTAACATACTAGAAACTGTCTAAAATATAATATACTCCACCTGACTTAGCTGTCTCATATGCATACTCAAAGTATTTCAGCTTGTAAATGTGGTTTTGACATAAAATATAAGATTTTTTGCCTTATCTATTTTCAGAATTTATGTAGATTATGTTCTCTCCTAATGCTTGTAAAATATTTTTAACTTAAATAAAAACCAACCTCAATCATTGAAAAGTATAGCAATGGTAGTAATTTTTCAGAGATGGATGGGGTCATGTGAGAAAACTCCTTTGTTTTACACATGCTTCAAGGATGCAAATCTACAAAAACTAGACATGGAAAGTTCTTTGCTCAAAGCAGAAGTGCAGGGACAGAACCTGAGTCTCACCCAACCCTCAATTATACATTCTCTCCCCTCTCAAATCTTAAGGCAATTCTCTTTACTTTTACTTGGAGAGGTATTTATTTCTAGCCCAATTTATGATCCAAATTCTAACCTCTACAAAGCAACAGGTCTTTAATGAACCTAAGTGTATCTACCCTAAATCTAAGGGCGTTTGCTCCTTTTAAACCAAATAATCTTCTTTTATACTGAATTATCCCTCATTGCCAACTAGCTCACTTTAATGTTCTTTGATTAAAAACAATTGTGATTTATGAAGCAGAGGTAATAGCTCTGTGTAAGTTCCCGCTGTTATTAACAGCGCAGCACGAGAGCTCTCCACACAAAGGCTTTGCAGCAGAGGAACTTGAAGAAAGACTGTAACATATTTCAGTAGGGACATTGTGCAGACTGAGCACCCACTGATCTGAATAAATTTCCTAACACCAATGGATTTTTAATAATTAGACTTTTTATGAAAATAAATCATATCAGACACAGTTGCTACCGCATATTCTGGATACATTTCGCATACTATACCTGTACTGCTAAGCAAAAATACATTCGTTCTGAGTCTCGTAAATATTTCCCTAAATCTCATAGGTTTATTTAGTGCAAGAAAAACATTTTCACTAAATCATTTACTATTTAATCTTAAAATTGAACTGCTCTTTAAAAATTTTTTTTATTTCTTTCGGAGTAATATTGATTATGCTTTGGAAGAAAAATGATGAAATTTAGGGAAAAATTGTTGGACTAATTTTCCTATACCCTGAAAGGTTCATATTGCTTTTGTTTTAAATTACAAGCTATAGAGGTAAGTGTATTTACCGTATCAAAATATTTAATGTGTGGAAAATAACTGAACCTCTTACTGCAGATGGTTAAGCATCTAGTACTGAAGTATACTTATATAAACGTCTAGTAAGAGAATGCTTGGACTTAAGAGTTGCAGTGTTGTAAGGAAACAACGTGGAGGTCTGGTTTTGAAAGTGTATTCTTTTTTTTTTCTTTTTCTTTTTTTTCGGAGCTGGGGACCGAACCCAGGGCCTTGCGTTTGCTAGGCAAGCGCTCTACCACTGAGCTAAATCCCCAACCCCTTGAAAGTGTATTCTTTAGACTTACCTCTGTGAGCTGCTCACAGCTTTGACGAGTGCTATTCACACAAACAAGATCCACCTTCCGAGTTCATCTCTAAGGCTCATCAGAAGGGTAGCAAAGCCTCATTGTACAACATGAATGTGTCCTCAAGAATTGCTCAGTCACAACCCTCGTGCTTTACAGATGATGAGAGTTCCCTTCTGGGAAGTGAGCTATCCAAGGTCGCACCAATGTCATAGATTATCGGGATGATTTTATGTTCCTTTAATTCATTTTTCTTTTGTTATAGTGGCAGAGACTGAGTTTTACTACACAGTCCAAGCTGGCTACTCACTGTGTATGCCAAGCTAGCTTCAAACCTGCAATTCTCATGACTCAGCATTGTTAGTAGGGCTATCACAGATGTGCGCCACAAATGTGATCACCATGCCTCGCTACACAGTCTTCGTCCGTCCTATTAATTCGGTTCTCTACCACTATCTCTTTCCTAGCTGAGGATCAAACCAGATCATGCAGCATCTAGGCAATAGTTATAGGCTCAATGACCTCACTGTAGTTAGCTTCTCACTAATCTGTTAGTTATAAAAATACTAAGCCCTCTTCAATTTTTATTAGATTTGACAATATTCTGACATGTCCCTTTTTTCAAGGACCATTTGGTTTATTACATGATGAAATGATAAAGGCTGAACTTGCAATGGTCAAGTAAAGATCATTCATACATGGTTGGTTTCTTTTTCTTTCTAACAGAGCCAAGAGGTTAGAATAAAATCTGCCCAGGATGCTCAGAAGGGAGAAGCATGGCAGTCGCTTTGAACATGTGAGAAGGATCAATGTGTAAGGTGATTTGTTACAGAGCGCTTGGCTTTCTCCCATGATTCCAAAATTTGTGGGAAGAAATCTGGTAGGCAAATGAGAAAGTATGGGAATAATTTCACGCCACCCCGAAAGGCCTGTGTTCTCTTGTTTTAAATGAAAAGCTGTAAATCCACCTCAATGCGAATGCTGTTTGAATTGATATTCATTGAAAGTGACCCAAGACGTTCAGAATCATTACAGCCACAAGGTTGCTAAGCATCTCTCTAATGTACATAGAGGAAACACTAGAGACTTTACAACAGGGCAAGACTATTCAAATAGAAGAGTCTCGAATGGTCCTGAAAGAAACGTGACCTGACTAACTCTAGACCCTGGCAGAAATCCATCCTGTCATTGTAGGTCTATAAATGGAATGTCATGCAGTGCCCGCCCCCAACTGAAAAATAATTCCACCAAACGTCTCTCTATTTTCATTCATTAAAAAGGTATATATGCTTATCTAGCTTTATATACATATATATGTATATATTATCTGTGTGTATGTGTGGGTGATTGATTATTATACACACAAAATTTGATTATAGAAAGCAAGGGTCTTGCATATAATAGATGCTTGAGAAATAGTAAGATATTGGAGACAAATTTCTTAAGATAGATTATTTTACACTATAATTCTTAAACCAGCACTGAGCTTTGCTGCATGAAAGAACAAACATTTCATTAGTGAAATGTAAATAAAGCAAGCTTGTTTGGTCAAATAAAGGAAAGTACAGCTTATTATAGACTTTAAAACACATTTTATTTGACAATGGCCAGCTGACCTTGTATGTATGTTTACTTCACATGACGTCACAAGCACTGTTTATTTCAGTATCAAAAGATGGAAAGGACGCTTTAAGTTTGCCAGTAATTCTTCTCTTTAACTGAGCTTGTACTAGAAAACCATCAATCACCACAACTCTAATGTGCATTCCTAGTGGTTGACATTGAAAGCAACCCCCATCAACTGTCCAAATAGTTCACTTCTCCTTCCATGCAATTCCTTTATCTTGACTGCCGTGACATCAAATCTCCACTCCCTCTGACCTAGCCACTGTCTCTGCTTCTTCCTGCTCCCAAAATTTAAATCCGCCAGGGTTTTTTTTAAATCCCCCATTCTATTCTCAATGTAAATCCTCATGCAGGACAATTTCCAGCCATTAGTGTCTTCATATTTGTAGACCCCAACTACTCCGTTCTGCAAGCATTTCTTTAGTATCTTTGCCACTGTTGACGGGATGGTATAATAACACTTAGTAAAAGAGACAATACATTTTACGCTTTATCATGTGCCAGGGTAATACGTACAAACCATGTAGCCTCATTTTCAACACTAAAGAAGACCAAAAACATGATATCTACATTCAAATTATGCCTGACAGCAGTTTCAAGCTATTAGGGCTACAGATACGGACTTCCCATATCTCTTCATTCCCTAAAAATGCTCCACCAGCTCTGAATACTTCAACTCTTTTAACTCTTTTCTTTTTTTTTTTTTTTAAAGAGATTTAGCTCCAAATCTCTTTCTAAGCATCACAACCTCAGGGAAGGCTACCCTTACCTCCAGAACTCGAATTTTATCACTCCATTTACTCAATAACACTCTCAACTTGTTCTTCTGCTTAGTAATTGCAGTAGTAATTTAATGCACTTAAGTAATAACTTCCTCACCCTATGTCTGTCATACTAGATCTGGTAAAATGAAGATCGGTGTTCATTCTTTTTTCCCCTCTCAGTAGTGGAAATACATCTTAGTTCATATTAAACACCCAATGCATGTTTTCTAAATGAGTAAATGTATCTAAGAAAATGAGGTTGAAAGCAATAATATAAAATATTCAAAGCACAGTGAGTATTCTATAACTTTTAAGTGTTCTAATTATTTTTCAATCTTTTAAGACTTTCATACATGTTCACAATAAGAAATGATCGTATCAATGCCCCTTATTCCTCTTTAAATTTACTCTATCCTAAATTCCCCCAATGCAATACTTTTCCAACCATAGATATATGGTGTAAGATCATTTTCTGGAATAAAGGGAATTGCCACACATTCAAGAACTGGATGTCTTTAGATTGCTAACAGCTGTCAAAGCCAAGAGCACCATTTGTGAAGTTTTAAGGACTGAGGCCTAGAAAATCTCTTCCTATCTATTCTGAAATTTCGCCGGTTGATTTTGCTCTGGACTTGTGCACCTTCCATAAGTTCATGACCACACCTTATACAGTAACCATGTCAGGTCTGGAAGTTTACCTTTCATAGCACTCCTCTTGATCATCTGACTCGTGCGTTATCTCTTTCCCTGTTTGGTGATGAAAAAGTCAGTGGTTGAGAAAATAAACGGATTAAAGATGACTGCACAATCTTTTGTTCTCAGTTCTTTGACTTAAGCTCAGCATTGCCTAAGTCTCTCTGCCCACCTCTCAGCTTCTCTGACCAAGAGTAGGAACAGCAGAAGTGTACGGGTATAAATGTTAAGAACTAAGAAGGTGGGGTTGGGGATTTAGCTCAGTGGTAGAGCGCTTGTTCTAGCATCAAGGCCCTGGGTTCGGGTCCTCAGCTCCAAAAAAAAAAAAAAAAAAAAAAAAAGAACTAAGAAGGTAACTTGGCACATAATAATTTAGCAAAATAGCAACAGGTTCTTCCATAAGGCCTATGACGTCCATTAAGTAAAACTATAAAATCACTTTAAAGTAGTATGTACACACACAATCTTGATTGTTTATCCTTATCAAGCCCAGAACTAACTGTTACTTATTTCGATTTTAAATCAAATTATAAAAATTTATGGGCTTCATTTTAAGAATGTGTATGGCTCTAAGATTTTTTAAAAACAGAAAGGCCAAAGTAATGGTGCAAAGGGTAACCCTACATAGTATTTTATTACTAAAGGATATGAATCAAAGACAATAATCACAAACAGCATAGAAAGAGCAAAGAGATTTTTTATGGGCACCAAGGAAAGTTCCATGTAAGGTGTTATGTGAGCTAATCTAAACCTACTAGTCTGTTAAAAGAAGCCATGAGAACACATACTTATTCTTTACTTACAGTAATTTTTACATAGAAATGGTAAATACATACATAGAAATAGTTTTCTTAGCTAGAAATTATGGAAGTGTTGTGATATTACAGTATACATTATGATATTTTGCATTAGAAAATATTTTACTAGTTCAATTTCATCGCCCCCCCCACACACACACACTCCATTTGCCAAGGACCAACCTCTCATCTTGGAGAGGGACTCTGAGGAAGGGATGGCTGAGAGCTGCAAAAACACCGCCCCTCACACACACACACACACACACACACACACACTCCATCTGCCAAGGACCAACCTCTCATCTTGGAGAGGGACTCTGAGGAAGGGATGGCTGAGAGCAGCAAAACCAATGACTCAAAGTCCAATCATGGGTCTAAGTTGGTGACCTATGTTCTGTTCCAAACAGCTCTCTAGCCTGCTTTCTCTCTGTTCTTTTTTCTCTCTGATTGACTTTTTTCTGGTGATCTCTACACAGCTCATACTCTCTCTCTCTCTCTCTCTCTCTCTCCCTCCCTCCCTCCCTCCCTCCCTCCCTCCTTCTCTTGGTCAAGCAGTTATCTCTTGCTATTTTAAAAACCTCTCTGGATAGCTCATCTTCTGTAGATCATAAGCCCAGACTTTTATTTTACATATCAATCTAGTCATTTACTTCAGGATTCCTTTTGATTATCCCATGAATCAGCTTCCTGTGACCCCGGGAATTAGTTCTGTCCCAGGCTGATCTCAAACTCAGGAATCTGCCTGCATTTGGACCTGCTTGTCTGTGTTTCTTTCTGACAAGCCGGTGCAGCTGCCTCTGTTCCTCTAGATCTGTGAAGCCCCTATACAATATATATTGCATCTTTTGCTTTTCACATAGTTGAAATACCATACATTTTGAACCCATGATTTTAGAGTTCTTTTCCGCAGCCTTAAGGACTATCCTGAAGGCCCCAACGTTTACCACTTTGCTGAGACATTAGCCACATCTTTGCCCTTCTGACTCTTCTTGTCTCTGATGATTAAGGCGTCATTAACATTAAGATGGAGGATTCCTGAAGGATTATGAAAATATGTACTGCATTATATAAGCAAGCCTTATGCCCACAGCAGCCTTCCAAATGCCTGGAGGCCCATGCACCCTATTCCTGTCCCAGGGACAGGAGCCATGTCATTCTGTCCCCACCAGGGCCATGTTGGACCTGGCATCCATCTCTCTTCAACTTTTCTCACAGTAGATCCAGCACTCAGCAGAGGTATGGGCTGTACACTGTTTCATTTCATTTTGTTTTGTTTTGATTATCTCCAGCTTCCAGATTACAAACTTTCAAAACTCTCAGGTGTGGGAATTGGACCTAGGTGGGGCCACATTCCTATGTTGAAGAAAGATAAATTTTGAAACATTATGTTGATAGAACTATATTTGTATTTTTTGCCAGAGATATTTGATCTCTCAGCTATGTTCTAGGTGGGAAAATACTTTGCACTCATTTTCTTCTTTAACTACTATTATTATATGTATACACTTCTGTATATGTAAATATGTGTGCATCATGTACACACTTATTACTGAGTCCATTTGCTCATGTGCAATTGTCTAGGGCTGCCGACTTGTGATTGGGCAGCCTACGTGTACTGCTTCTTTCTCTCATGTGGATACAGGCAGCTAAACAGACTGGTTCTCAAGGGTTCCCAGAGTTTTCTCATGCAGTCTTATAACTGTAAGTGAAAACTAGGGGCAGATTTCAGCCATTTTTCTTTTGTGCTATTATCTACAAACCTTGCATGGTTCCAGCCTCTCATTCCATGATAGGGTATATGGCACACATCAACAGTAAGCTTTCATTTCAGAGAGAGAGAGAGAGAGAGAGAGAGAGAGAGAGAGAGAGAGAGAGAGAGAGAGAGAGAAAAGAGAGGAGATATAAAAAGAGACAAAGAACCTTTATACATGATAAACAATAACCTGCAGACTTCAGAAGATGGTAACATTAACTGTACAATGTTAATCTCAAATCTGAGATATATATATATATATATATATATATCACATTCAATCCTGTTCCTCATTCTATATTATAACATGTTATTCATATGTTGAAACACATTAATAAATAACATTTAATAGATATAGGTATAACATTATTTATAATAATAAATGCAATACTTTATAACCACAGCAAATACTAGTGTTCAGTAGCTAGTGAAGTCTATCAGTCACTTGTATGTGTACAAGTACATAGAGTTTTGTATGTAAAGTTAACTTCAGGTCAGAAACCCAGGTACAGAGAGAGTAAGCAATGTGTTCAAATTTTTGGAACAATGTGATAGGTTACAATTCAAATCCAAATATTTATAAACCACAGTTGGTTCATAGGGTATCAGCCATAAATCTCTACTGCACACATCTTCCCCATATCTCTTCTATCCAGCATGCTTGGTCATCCTTCCCTCTTCTTTGATCAGGCAGACCAGCTGAATACAGTTTGTTTACCCTCTTTCCTCTCTGCCATACATGTAAGTCTTTACCTCTGTGTTCCATCTCTGTAGAATCTCAACAATCTGTCATTTGTGATATTAAGTCAACCTCCTACTCCCCAAACAAACACTGATGAAGAAGATTGAATAAACTATTTCACTTAATGTATTCTTCCCACTTTTAATTTTTTTTCGCTTTAGATTCATAATAAAATGTGAGTGACCCTGCTTCTCAATGGTTTGATTCATCGTTTTTCATACAGGTAGTGAGTCCAAGTCTCTGATAAATTAATCTTTCTGTTCTCTCTGCTTGTGTCTATTATTTAGTAACTATTATAGAAGATTACTAAGGTAGGAATAAGAGAATATCTCTGAGAACATCAATATCAATTCACTAAATATTTAGGCATATTGTCCAAGTTTTAGAAAGAAAAATCATATTTGGAGAAAAAGTTAGTTGAAAGTCACGGTGCACACTTTAGACATTATTCTAAAGAAAGAGCAACAATTTTAACCCAGCCTCTTTTGATTTCTAACATATAAACTTGGGAAATATTGTTCGCTGTATAAAGGGAAGTGAACTCAGCTTCAAGAGCCTCTCGTTCCTGTCGTACATTTTTTTATATTATTACAGAGCAAGTAACAATGTGGTCCAGAGAGCCTCTTACAGAATTGGTTTCTAAGATCATATGACTGTGGCTTTTCTCACAAAACTAACCTAAAAATGGCAGGTTATCTATTCAAATGTTTTCTGACATAGCTTGGAAAAACGAAATTCAATTTAAAGCAAAACACAACCATTTTCTTTCTATTCCCTAACACATATTACCTGATTTTTGAGGGCTTTCTTAAGTTTTATTTACTTCACAGACTGTAGTGGTTCTCTAAGGAATAATTGCTACTCTCCCCAAAGAATTTGGATGGGCAAAGCTCTCTGACTTTCCCATCCCAAAAATGACTCTTGGCATGGTTTCTTAAGTACTGTTGACAATACCAAAACATGCCTGGCCACTGTCCAGCCACGTTTGTATGGACCCCAGTGTTCTGAAACCCAGCCACTCTCAAATTTGGCTTCATAAAGGAATCACCTGGGGAGCTTTGAAAACTACTGATGCAGGGGTCACAGTTTCAGAGTTTGATTTATAGGTCTGGACTAGAGCCTGCACATTGGGTGTTTTAATAGCTCCTCAGATGATTCTAATGAACAAGCAGTGTTGAGAATTCCACAGAGCTGGAGCTGTGCAAATGTGTGAAGCAAAACAGATTCTGGATCGTTCAACACTCTGCATTCACCATTCTGAATCTGTCCCCGCAGCACTCCTGGAGTATTCTTAGGAAGAAAATACCCTGTTCACAATTGCTACAAGAGTATTCCGAGATAAAAACAAAGTTCCAGAGATTTTTGTATTAGAAATACTAATTAATTTGTGCTAGGTAGCAGAATGATTCTTTTATTTGTTTGTTTTTATACTTAAATTTTAGTTTTGTATATGGAGTGTGTGTGTGTGTGTGTGTGTGTGTGTGTGTGTGTTTGTGTGTGTGTACACAAGAACATTTAAACTGTTGCCCAGGGATACCAGAAAACAACATAGGATCCCCTGGAGTCGGAGTAATAATTGCAAGCTGCCCCAAATGCATGCTTGGAACCAAACTCCGGTCCTCTGCAAGAGCAGCACACACTCTTAAACCCTGAGTCATCTTTCTAGCTACAGCAAAATAACTAAAAACAAAAAAGGTTATCTTTCGGTATGAACAGCAAAACACGAAGTATAATTTGAATGCAATGCCACAAGTAAACAACAATGAAGTGCTCTGCACAATAAACTTCGTTTTCTCATGGTGTGAAGAGTACTATAATGATGTAATTTCTGCTTTGAATGGGTAACTGTAAAGTCAGGATGTTGTTGTGTGTTTTGTAGTATTTTGTTTCAGTACGTTTGTCTGACTATTTTACTTTTGTGTTTCTGCATTTGCCTTTTGTTTGTTTGAACTTTGCTAAGGCAGAAGTTGAAGGGAAGGATGATAGGGGTGAGCACAATGATAGTGAACTGGAGAAAGAAGAGCTTTCCAATCTCAAAGTGGAGAGCTTGAACTTCCAGCAACCTCTGCACAGATGAAGCCTGAAGAAAACATGTTTTGTTAAATTCTGTGTGACAATTTGTAATAAGTAAACTCTGAAATGGTGGCTTCCTAGTCTTTGGTATGATTCCCTAACGTCAAAAAATTACCCCTATCAGCTATTATTCTAATGGCTCCTCCTCTCCCCCCCCCCGAATTTGTGGCATAGAATTTCTATATTTACATACTAAGAATAAGTAGCCATGAAGAAAGGCTGAAGGCAAATGTGGGATAATAAAGAGTTGGCCAAAACCCTGAGTGAGAAGCCCACTGAAACCAAGACATTTGATCAGAGAGCTGACAGATGATGAAGCAAGCATGAAAGCAGGGTCTGTCGAAGTACACGGGAGGAATGTGCACTCTCATTACCTGTCGCACGATCAGGGTTCAAGTCGTTCACTGAAATCACAGGAGATTTGTTCCACAGACAGACAGCCTGTCCCCATGACTCTTCACTCATCCCTCGGTGCTTTGAAGGATGCTTACATCTCAAGGTCCATAAACGATGCTTGAGGTTTTCTATCCTCAACCGTTTTAAACCCTTCACCAAACCCGTGAGCCCTGTGGGAAACTTCCCCTTTCTGCATCGCAGTCAAGTCCTGCGCAGACTTCACTACAGCCTCCCGGGGAGTTGCAATGTATTTTTATCTGAGGCTACCATGTCCTTGTTACTTTTATGAGCCAGAAACTCCGTTTAAAGGGGGCAAATCAGCTATAAGTTTTCCAGCATTAGGGTAACTACAGGGGGCTCCCTTTGTGACATTACTGCAATTTTTACTCTTGTTGTATTTGTTTCCTTTCTTTAGAGGCCCCAAAAGCAAGATACACTTAAATTTACCCCCAGTGGCAGTTTTACTAGACTCATGCGATAATTTTGGCTCGAGTTAGCATGAGGGAGATATATATTTTTCTAGTAGAAATAGTGTCATATTTTTTAGTACAGTGGTTGTAAAAAATACACAAAACCACAATATGAAAACAAAACATAGCCAGCTGCCTTTCAAAAATGACAGTGGTGGCTAAGTGAAAGGCACAGATGTTTGGGACCCAAGGGCAGCAGGCCAAAGGTCAGGGTGAGAGGTCTATCTTAGAACAAACCTGGAGCAATCGCGGTGAAGAAACACTGGCCACAGGACAGGCTTCCCATGCACTGGACATTTAGGCCTGTGTCAGGCCCTAGAACACATGCATGTTTTCTGCTCCTGGTGACTACTCACTTACACCTGTCCTTGTCCCTCCAAACCTTCCTTACCCTCCTCTCCATTCTCCCCAGCTCTGTCCCATGTCCTCAGTCACAGCATTTTTCATTACCATGCGTTCAGTTGTTTCTTAGCTGATTATCCCAGATAATTTTGCCTCCTACAAGAAAGAGTAGTTATTTAAGAGAGCAATATTGAAAAGACAAGCTTGAATAGAAATGGACAAGATCTAAGTATTTTACAGAGTACTAAAGTATTTCAGCACATTCTGCCTGTAGTCTATGCTGTATTTTCTTGCCATTCTGTATTTAGATTTTAAACCCAGTCTGTGTTTGATAAATAAGAGTCAATGTCTGCTAAAAGCCGCCAGCAAAGGCTCTGAGATCACACAAATTCACCGGCCAGGATGTTAAACTAGTAAGTCATTGAAGTTTGATCCTTTACCTAGTATACATTCAGATGTTAAACTAGTAAGTCATTGAAGTTTGATCCTTTACCTAGTATACATTCAGATGTTAAACTAGTAAGTCATTGAAGTTTTGATTCTTTACCTAGTATACATTCAGAATGTTAAGCTAGTAAGTCATTGAAGTTTGATTCTTTACCTAGTATACATTCAGAACACACGGCCAAAATATTAAAGCAAACAAAAATCTAATGAAGTCAATGAATTCAAAATGTCAGTGGAGCACGTGGGTTACCTTTAATACATGGTATTCCTAAAACACAAAGGATAAATGACAAAGGAAAGTCTCATTGATAGATAATCCATGGCACGTACCTTTGTATCCTGGTAGCCTAACCCGCTTTGTTATGGTTCCAAGCACATTTTTAAAACGTTCTTTAGTGTAGGAGACAGAAGCTCGTTTCCTGAATATCCTAGGCAACTATTCTATCACTCACTGAGCCACCACCCCAACCCCAGCATATGTAACCAATATAAATTACTGCTTACAGCGTTTTTAAAAAGTTTCAACTTTTCCCACTACAGTCAACTTCTCCATATTGATACCAGATTACATTCTATTTGACTTGATGTGTTTATTCAATATTCTCAGTATGTGAAGAGTTTCTTTCTAATTGTTATCACTTTAAAAAGGACTTTGATGAAAAACAGTTAAACTGAGAGAGAAAAAACTCTAGGATGCCATTTAGTTAATGAGAATCATTATTTGCTAAGATGATAAATAATTTAAAAAACTATTTTCTTTTGATTCCATGTTTAAATTTAATGAAGAACAGAAGACGTGCATGGGACCACCAGAGAAGGGTTACCCATTCTGAAGGAACAGCAGATGCAAAGCAAAGGACATGGGTCCCTGAGTTAATGAAAAAGAAAAACAATCCTCCGAAAAGCAACTTGGTCAAGACAGCTGTGGCATTGGCGCAGGTAAAGCTCAGATGTTTGTGGTTCTGCATGCTGGGAGACTGTTTCCATTGTATCACAATTACAAAGAAGAACTAATCCAGAAAGTTCCCAACACACATTAACAATTGAGCTCACGGTTTTATCTGCTTTAAAAAGATGAGTTAGAAATGGTCAGGAGCAATTCTGTCAAGGAATAGAAAGATATGAGCAGAGAGATGTGACCTCGAGTAGGCAGAAAGGTCTGTGCTGCCTGCCACCCTTTGGGATGCTACCTAGTCATCCTGCTGGGTTGTTCCTGGCACTGTGGTTTACTGCCTTCCTAAGTGCTAAGGGGATTCGGTAAAAGTACAGCATTCTGGCTTTCAGATAAAAAAGACATATTGAAGAAAACAGGAAGGAAAAAGTTGCCTACCTCATTTGTACCACAACACCACACAGATAAGAGAGATATAGTCTTCTTGTTTAGAGAAAGAAAACAAATGAAGACAGAATACCTCATACTGTCTCCACTATGGGAATGTTAGGTAGAATTCCAAGAGTAGGGTCCCTGGGCAAATTACTCACAGACATGGATTCTGGAATGTTAGCCAAAGGTCCAGGGAATGCTTCTGATACATATCTTCCAATCTCAGGCAACATAACAGTGTTCAAGTCTCTAATCTCTGAAAGAGAGAATAAGAACTAATATACACAGTTGTCTTCAGGATAAATGTTAGGCCTGCTTAACACCAAGCAATCAAAAGCCACATTTTCTTTTATTTATTTATTTTTATTAGATATTTTAAATTTATATTTCAAATGTTATCCCCTTTCCTGATTTCCCAACCATCAACCCCCTATCTCATCCCCCATTCTTCTATGGGGGTGTTCCCCCACCCTCCATCAACCCCTTCCTACCTCCCCACCCTGACATTCTCTTACACTGGGGGCATTGAGCCTTGGCAGGACCAAGGGCTTCTCCTCCCATTGTTGCACAACAAGTCATCCTCTGCTACATATGCAGCTGGAGCCATGGGTCTGTCATGTGTACTCGTTGGGTAGTGGTGTAGTCCCCGGGAGCTCTGGTTGATTGGCATTGTTGTTCTTATGGGGTTGCAAACCCCTTCAGCTCCTTCGATCCTTTCTCTAACTCCTCCAATGGGGACCCCATTCTCAGTTCAATGGTTGGCTGCAAGCATTCGCCTCTGTATTTGTCATGCTCTGGCAGAGCCTCTCAAGAGACAGCTATATCAGGCTCCAGTCAGCATGCACTTCTTGGCATCAGCAATATTGTCTGGGTTTGGTGACTGTATGTATATTGGGTGGATCCCCAGATGGGGCAGTCTCTGGATGGTCTTTCCTTTAAACTCTGCTCCAAACTTTGTCTCCATATTTCCTCTTTTAATTTTTTTGTCCCCTCTTCTAAGAAGGACTGAAACATCTGCATTTTGGTCATCCTTCTTCTTGAGTTTTATATGGTATGTGGATCGTATCATTGGGTAATCTGAGCAGTGAGTGCATATCATGTGGGGTTTTTTTGTTGTTGTTGGTTTTTTGTTTTGTTTTGTTTTGTTTTTTGGAATTGGGTTGCCTCACTCAGGATGATATTTTCTAGTTCCATCCATTTTCCTAAATTGTCTCAAAATCAGGCAGATACCTGCAGAATGATGAGAAGAGCTTCTGATTTAATTTAAGCCATTGTTAGCCTTGGAGTAGGACTGAGGCACTGAGCCCCTTGACTATGTAGGTGGGAGCCCAAGACTGAGGATTGACCCAGGTTCTCATCAGTTATAGTAGCCAAGGGATTGTCTCCATTCCCTTCCTCCAACACTGTAAAGTACTGATGTAGCCTGTAGACATGCCACCAGATAGAGACCTGTACTTTGGTGTGGGTCTATATTACTGCCAGGTATGGTGTGGGCTCCACTGCACCCATAGGACTGTGTAAATCTCTGCTGGTGAAACACAAATGTAACACAGCTTAATGTGCACATTAGCAACAAGAAGTTTTGATCACCATCATTACCCCAACTTTGCACATCTTTTCTCTAGGGGATGACCCAAAGAAGCCAGCACAGATTTTTTTTTCTTTTTATTGAAATGCAAAATCTGACTGGTGAAACACCCATGTTCAGACCAGTACTCTCCAAGAGAGCTCCCAGAACAGCTGCAATGCCAGGCAGAGACCCTCGATCCCATTTTATAAAATGTCTCCTCCCCTATCATTGATCTAGGGTTGCCAGCAATGGTCTTAGACAGAAAGCAGCCATGGGCTCTGCCCTAGTGTGGGAAAAGTCTGTGAGTTCAGGGTGTGACACAGCTTAGCAGCATTATGACTCCATCTTAGCTCCAACGAGACTTTCCAGAAAAGTCTTCCCATTTAGGTGTTCTAAGAGTTAAAACAAAGTAAGACATCCATTGTGGATTTAGGAGAAACCTGGGATAGCATCTCTAGTGCTGGAAGAGTGTTAGCCCTTCTGCTATTTTCACTGCAAACCTGGACTTATATCTCCCTCTAGTGATGAAAAGAAAAAAGCAACAACAGAATCAGAAAAACTATTGGATCCTATAGAATTTCATTAAAGATGGAATAAATCCAGGTTATGATTACTAAAATAAATATTTAATATTTCAAAGTCCAGAAGTCTAAGAAAACCAAGGTTAAAGATCTTTCAGGAAATGATGGCTTCAGCTAAGTATCAAAATAAACTCTCAGAATCAAACAAAGGATATTAAATGTGTGTAAAACATCAGAAAATCCAATGTGGCTACCCAAAGAACCACAATGGGAATCAGGAAAACATCAGTGATTTCAATAATTATATTAAATAATTTTCATTGATAAATAGTAAAGGAATGTAAAAACCAAGCAGAAATCCTTGAACTAAAAAGTATACCTAGTAGATTTAAAAATGCAATAGAAGGCTTCATTACCGCGATGGGTCCAGTGCATGAGACTTGTGTGCTCAAAGACAGGCAATTGGGCAATGTACAGGCTGAGGGTAAGAAAAGTCCAAGGGCACGAAGAACGATTATGAAGATAATGGGACAGCATTAGAAGAGCTAAATATGAGTTCCTGGCGCTTCAAAAATGGGATTTGAGAATGCCAAAAAAGTAGAATGCTTCCTCTAAGAACTGAAGGTCAGCATTCAATAGTCCAGCTTAAGTTAATAAGGTCTACTCTAAGATACATTGTAATTGGCTCCCCAAAGGTGAAAGACAATTAAAATGGAGGCTCAAGGCAACAATAAAACAGAAGTTTTATTGTTTTTCATGGGCCTTACTCTTCCTCAAAGCTACTTCTCAGCAAAGATCTTGTAGCCAGAAGGTAGCTTGAAGTTTTCAAATTCATGAGGGAAAAAATCATGAAATAAGTATATCTTTACCCAACTAAACTATTCCTTAGAAGTAAGTAAAAGATAAAGACGTTACTTGACAAAGACTGAGAGACTATATATTTTTCTGAAATAGATGCAAAAAGGTCTTTTTACCTCTGAAGGAGAGAAATGATTCCCTAAAAATAACAACCATTATAAAACTCACTGGGAATACTAAATAGACAGTCAGAATGCTCTAAGACTGTAGCTACACAGCATAAGTCATTTATTCTTTAGTATGAAGTCTACAGAAAGAAAGTAGCACACTATTACTTTAATATGCTAAAATCGGGTAACATGAAATTAAATTTGGAAATAAAAGTTAAATGCAGAAAACATAAGCAATTTTTGGGACTCTTGTGTATTTATAAGTAACCAGTTAAGAATACTGAAGCCATATATAAATACGTCATGCTAAAACTCAGGAGTTGGACTCAGACAGTCTATAAATCTGTCCTTTCTGAGTCTCTAGGCGTAGTATGGATATAGTTCCCCCAGAAATCTGGTGTTACATTTGTTCTTGTAACTTTAATAGGCACATACAACTCTTGAAGCTTATCTTGGGTACATCCATGAGAAGTTTGTTCTTGTTTTCAATTAAAATAAAAGGGACTGGAGGGATGGCTCAGAGGTTAGGAGCACACTGACTGCTCTTCCAAAGATCCCGAGTTCAATTCCCAGCAACCACATGGCTCTAATGGAATCTGATGCCCTCTTCTGGTGTGTCTGAAGAGAGTGACAGGGTATTCAGATACATAAAAATAAATAAATAAATCTAAAAAAATAAGTTAAAATAATAGTACCAGGTTGTTAAAAGAAACACTGTCTTTGATCTGTGAAAAGAGTGGGCCATATGACTTAGCAAAGTGTTTGAACCTTAAACTGATGGGAAAATGAACTACAGCTGATATTTCAAGAGCACAGTCATAATTGCTATCATTCATCTGGCAAGTCAATATCCCCACAACTCAACTGCAGTTATTAACCACCTCGGCACAGATAAAACTTCATTCTTTTACTTTGAAGCTCTATCTAGTTTCTGACCGTGTGTCATAGGATAAAATTCAGGGTGCTCAATCATTGTACTATTCCAAAGGAATTATATCATCTGAGCGTTTCTATGACCTCAAATTAATAAGACCCGGTAAGCAGGAGGCAGGGTGTACTTAGCATGTGGATATGACATATGCATAAAAATTTGGAACTACCTTTTTAAAAGGTTTGAGGAATGCTACAGGATGAATGTCACTTTGCCTTATGATTCAATGTTTAATGAGCAACTTCACATCTGGAAGGCAATGTACCTTAGAGAGATGTAGTGGGTCATCTAACAGGGGTTTTCGACACCAGATATGATAATGGCATTCAGAATTCACACTCTCTGGTATCCATGATTACAGTTTTACATTATTCGTTAACATACAAATAATTTGCATACACAATTAAGGATGTCAAGTTGGAATATTAGGCTGGATTATATAGCTAGGTTTAATCTGGTCTACAGGAATCTGCCCCTCATTTTAAGAAAGGAAAATGTACTCACAGAGACTTGATGTGCCAGGGTGGAGAGCTACCCAAGTGGTCCTGCAACACATACATAGGAAAAGGGAAGGAGGGGATGTGGGAAGGATTGTGGGAAAAGATGACTGGGAAGGGGCAGTATATGGGATGTAAAGTGAATAAGTAAGAAATTAGAATAAATTTATAAAAAGAGTCAACAGACTCAATGATGTTCTAAGTGTCAGCAGCAGATAGGATAACTAATGAACCATTTGGGATCCCCAAAGAGAAGTGTGAGTCAATAGGCAGACTTCTGGAAGCTTTTCTGGTTTTGCATTTTGTCTTATTAGAACTGGACTTTTATTGCACAATTGGCCATAATACAGTACACCTGTTGACATTTTGAAAATCAGCTCCTGGATATGTCCCTTGACTCTGTTGGACCTGACCTAGAATATGTGACTTGCATATGTGACCAAACTGACTAGCTGTTAGCTGATCCACCAAATGATAACACCTACAGAGCTCCAGTTTCAAATGAAGTAAAACAAGGGTTTATCAATCTACAAGTTCAGAGGAAATAAGCATAAATATACACATACTACATATACACACACATATATACATGTCCTTTCTTCTTGCTTTGTTCCATCCCACTCAATCTGAATCTTACCCTTTGGGAAATTCAGATTATTTGTCATGGGTGAAAACATCTCACATATTTACCCTTGCTCAGCAAAACTCTTGTTGAATGGGGACGGGGTGTCTGAAAAATCAAGTAGATGATGCAGTTAATTTATAGAATTTCTCTTAAACTCCTCCTACAATTGATGGGAAAAGTACCCAAAGTGTCAATGTTACTAAAATTAGCTCTCACATCTCAAAGACAGTCCTCATGGGAATTTATCCTATTGTCCTGACCTCCCAGCATCATCAGCTAAAGATGAGCGTCTAATATATCGTTATTGAATGGGTGGGCCAAACACCTGGTGTGTAATGATAATATGAATCCCTGCCCATGAAGTGTAGGAGGTTCTTTACCACATTCTGGGTATAGATATACTTGCCTTCATCACAGAGCTTCTTCCAGTGACACTATTCTGTGCCTCACTAATTAGTACAGTATCCAAATGCAACACCACATCTCTCAGAAAAACTCGTTTGTTTTTTGGGCAAAGGGACTATGATTCAGCAGTCTTTAGTGAGTCACATCACACAGATATAACTTGAGCAAGTTGACGTGATCGCTTCAAAGCTTAGTTGTGGAGCTAGTTGGAGAATTCTTATAATGCTGGAATGCTGCCCTACAAGACGCAAAATAAGATTTCAGCATTGCTTTCACTTATAAACAACTCTTTCTTTGAAAGCTATGAATAAATGGCTTAGCGACGGAGGGTTGAAAAGATGATAGACAGGTCTTCTGTAACCAGTACTGAATAAGATAATCAAATATTTTCCCATGTTTGTATTATTTTCAATACTGATTCTTACATAAAAAAATACACTCACCAAGAAATATAATCATTTTCTAATTCAAACAGAACTACATGTTTTACTGAATATATTCCATTTTACTGCCTCTGCTGTGTCTTTTCCTTCCTTTCTTTATGTTCCTATATAAGGCTGTATCTGTACCTTTAAGCATATACATACATGTTTTGGTGACATAGGAATAAAGCACATCTTATAAATGTGAATCCGGGGTCAAATTCTAGGCCCAATTTGATTAGTAGAGACCAGAAAGCCACTGTTCAAAGGTAGATGCAAGGGACACAGAGTCATCATTTTCTATGGAGACAGTGTATAATATATTAGTTTCTAGTGTTTATCTTTTTATCTAGCTAAATCCTTTCCCCCTTACTTTTTATTAATTCTTTGTGAGTTTCATAGTATGCACCAGAGTCCCACTCCTCTCCCTTTCCCCTCATATCTACCCTTTGCTCTTGCAACCATGCTCCAAATAAAAGACATATATACGCACAAACAAAAGAACAAAGTGTAGAAAAGCATCTCATCATAAAAGCTGTGGTACATCACTGTGCATCCCATAGTAAACCCCTATATCCACATGTCTTCACTTATAAATGTTCACTGCAATGAGTCATTGTTCTGTGTTGGGAACAAGCAAAAGAAACTTATTCTAAACACTGCTACTTCATTTTCAGACTCCATTTAATCATAGGGAGAAACTAAATACAAGATCCCAATCCCTAGGGGAGCTGGGGACTTCAAAATAGCTGAACAGCTTCTATTGTAATGAAACAGCTCTCTGAATCCAGACATCTCAGGGACAACTTGCAAAGAGACAGTTAGTTGTCTGAGTCCAGACATCTCAAGGACAGCTTCTCCATCCTGCTGGCAGGGTCAAACTAAGCTCATATTCCTAGACCACGGAGTCAACTACTATCCTGAGTGGGGAAAACTCTCTTGCTCAACCCCTTTATGTCAAAATATGTTTTGTCAGTGCTACAGCCTATCCTGTTTGTCACATCCTTTCAATATGCTATACAATGTTTCTTTAAGGTCTTAGTTCAGCTCCTGAGTTTGTTCTATGGGGCCTGATTACAATAATTTTTTTTGTCATCTGTATTGACCTGGTGTTTGAATCATGTTCGATTTATACAGACCCCACAACAGTCTGGTTCAAGTTCTCTGGCTTCTGTGAGACTATCAATATTGGATCCTCCTCAGGCCTCCTTCTGTTTATCCTGTTGTTGCCCTGTGTCATGGAGACCTGAAGTTTTGGATTATCAGAACTGCCCCTTTCATGCATCCCAATCATTCCCAGATGATATATATTTTGGGGTGGGCCTACTCAGAGTCCTGGATCTAGGCCTACGTGCTATTGAGCTAGTCAGCTTACCAGCTCTTATTTATGTCAACAAGGACAGCTCTTCAGCATTGCGCCAGCTAGGCAATCTAATGCTAACACCATCTTCAGGCTGGTCAGCTCTCCTGCTCTCCTGCTCTTGAAGAATGCTCACCCACACCTACACCTCCAAAGCCAACTCCACTGTGCTGACCAGTCAAACCACAGGGCCCACTCTCCCAAGTTCTGGGCCAGCCCTCTCACAGTCTCTAGTCTGGTCCACCTATGCCTTCCCTACCAAGGCCAGCTCCAGGTGAGACGCAGGGCTAGCTCTCCCAAGTGGGGGCAGGGCTAACATTCCAACTCTCAGGCCTTCACGTCAGATTTCCTACTACAGGTGTCAAAGGCACAGGTAAGAGGGCATCACCCCTTTACCCAAGCTACCACATGACAAACTTCTGCCCTTTTGATTAATAAGTACATTAGACCAGAAGTCCCAATTCTATGCTCTGCAGAGATTTCATCATTCTCTTCAAGATACGAGCAAATTCTCAAAGGACTGATGTTCTTTTATCATCAGGATCCTATTTGTACATAACTATCTATTCTCCATTCTCTTCTAACCTAAGGGTAAAGCTCAATTGTTCATTTATTTCTTTAGTAATAACAAGCAATCAAGGAAACAAGCCATTCACATGTTTCATTCATTGAGTACACACACACACACACACACACAGAGAGAGAGAGAGAGAGAGAGAGAGAGAGAGAGAGAGAGAGAGAGAGAGAGAGAAGAGTAGGTCCTTTCTAAGAATATTTTTAATAAGGCCATCAGTGACCTGGATAGGAAGACTGTCCTTTAGTGACAGGTTCCTGATCTAGAGAAGTAAGAATGAGAAAATAAAAAAGATAGGAAAGGTGAGACCAGAGGGTCTTATGTAAGCTGGTGACTTATTTCAAACAAGGTTATAAAACAAGCACAGCATCTTATCTTGTAGGGAGGAGATTGGACAGAGTCATCAGAAAGCTACAATAGGATGAAGTCATCAGGAAGCTAATTAAGCAATGTTGCACAAAAGGAACACAGGACATCTCAGACTGAGCGCATGGTAGCTTTGGGCTGATAACCACAGCTCCCTAGAGGAAAAGAGTTGGGTTCCCAGAATCCTACAGGCACTCCCATAAGGACATTGCCCCATACTGACCTCCTCAAGCACATTCCTTCTCCATGTATCAAGGCCTCAGGAAATCTTGGGTAGACCTGGCTCCCAACACACACCATTTATGTATTATTAGCTTCTCTATGACCAATTTTAGTCAAAAACTAGAAAAATGAAACACACTCAACAAATTTGTTCTTGCTGTACAACTTAACTCTATTTTAGTTATATAACCACAAAGTCCATCTTCCCATGTAAAATGTTTTGCTTTTATTACTTATTCTTTCTTGTATGAATTTGTATTTTATTGTACTGCTAGATACACTATCTTCAAATTCAAAACATTGAATTTTGTTCTAAGAGAAAAGCTACTCTGTGAAAATGTTTCAAGAATTAAGCAATTAGTGACATGTCAAATCTACCAAGTGATGAATTTTCAGTCAGGTGATTGGTCATGAAGCATTAGAGTAATTATTGTAAAGATCATCACATTGATTAAAGTCTATAAGCAAGGAACATTGATAAAGTTAATGTCACATTAGAAAGATGAAATTTTAATCCAGTTATGTCCTATTCCATATGCTCTTTCATGGAAACAAACTAATTTTCAGATGTTCATAGAGGCCTTGCTTGGTCTGCTAAAATATCTTTGTAAATCACGATTCATGTATTCTTTACAAGAATCCTGCAAAGTTAGCAATCATGTTATTTTAAAAATTGGTATCTAGTTATACACAGTGTTGCAAAGTTTTGATCCTGTGTTTTCTATGTAAAATAAAGCATTTAAGCTGAATTGTTTGGATGGCCATTTTAATTTAATTTTAAGAAACCATATGAAGTTTTCTATCCTCCACCATTTTCTCTGTATAAAAAAACTTACTCTACCTCATGAGCAACACATTTTTTATCTTCTAGTGATATGATGTTTATGTGCGTGTATTTAGATGATATTTAGATAATGCATGTTTTAATATTCCTATAGCTATGTGCAAGAGGTTGACAAGTACTTGTAAAAATAAATGATCTTATATGACTTAACTTTATGTATTTTTTATAGAGTAGTTTGTAGCCTACTCTAATGATTGGTGCAATCTGAAGATTAAAACACCTTTGTTTTTTAGGGAAACACCATTTTATACAGGTGAAATGAAATCAATTTTGAATATTGAGTTTGCTTTTTGTGTTTCTTTTTGCTGGCTCTTTTTCTTTTCTTTCTTTCTTTGCTTGACTACAATGAAACTTGAACATAAACTTGTAGATTTAGACTTCTATTCTACTTCCTGACATTATTGTACCAATGGAACTATTTTGTCAGCCTAGTCATTGTAGCTTGTAGGGTTCACAATTAGGTGATGGATTTAGAAGCAATAAAAAGTTTTCTTTGCTATGAATTACATGTATAACTCATATATGCTCACACATACTTAGGAATATATATCTCCTAACTTTTATATAGGCAAAATGATAAATTTGATTTGATTAATTCACATGAACATTTTAATTGCACATCTTCTTTCTCTTGCTCTATTCCTATGGTCATACATCTATTCATAGATTAGCCATATGGAAATATGCTATTTTATAGAATATTTATCTCCTTATAAAAGCAGTTTGGCTGTCTTTCTGATGGTGAATCAAGTGGTCTTCACTTAAATGCACAGAAAAGCTAAGAGTGCTTTAGTATTTCCTTTTATCAAAAAATAAACAGTAAAGCAAGCATGGGAATCAGTACACATCTTGTTAGTTGTTGAACCATCCCCTACATTTTAGGTAACTGCTCATTTAAACATCATTGTGGGGAGAAAAGACAAGAAACTTAATTTTTCCTGAAGCACCAAAAGAGAAATCATAGGAGATTACATAATAATCTGAATATGTCCATGAAATTGAAATAAAACCAAGAAATTTCAAAGCAATGGGAGGAAAGCAGCACTGAATGTTGTTTTGAAGTGTTTGTTTCCTTGAATGCTTATTTTTCAATTTATCAGTATGGAAAATTGGATCAACTGACTTCCTTTGTAATACAAGACACCGTTAAGTTTTAAGCTGGTTTGTAAATGAGAATGTGTTAGATGTAAATGTTATTGGCAATTACGCGTGCTTATTTGCCTTTCTTGTCTTCTTCAGTCACAAGCATTATCTTATAGATAACATTATTCCATGGAGCTAACTGGAAATGAGAACGGAGGAGACAATTTCACCAGCTAGTGTGATTAGTGGAGACACATAATTGCCTGCCTATTTACTTTGAAGCTGTCATTTAATGAAGTGGTTCTAACTAAAACTCTAATGGAAAGAAATTCTTAATTTCTTTTTAATATTTCCCTATGTTTGCGATTGTAATTTAAAATAAATTTGAATACTGATTGCTAAATTATATTCTCTCCCATCAGCAGAACATCAAACTGTTTCTCTTTTCATAGACATCAAAACAGATCATTTAAGATGTTACATAAAATAAACAGCCAATCATTAGGAGATAATCATAAGTCCAAACAAAATGCCAATTTTATGCAGTCATTCCAAACAAATGTATATTTTATGTTATACTAATATACTTATTTCTAGAAAAGCTATTAATTTTCATGTATTTCTGCATTGTTGTAGAAATTATATTTAAATAAAATGTTTATTATATAATTAAATGGAAATTTTGTCTGTAGAAACTATGCAGTTGACAGACTTTAATTTCCCCATTGAACATATCCATTCATCTTGGCACAATACCAAAATAACAAGGCCTACTGCCTATGATTCCTTTTACAAGACTCTTGAAAGCTGACAAAATTATAGAACTGACAGGATTCATAGTTTTCAGGTGTTAGGGGAGGTGAGGATGACGAGGTTGTGTATAAGTATTGAAGTGCATAGAAAATCTGTAATCAACTACATTTCTATAATCGGTACAGTGATAACTGGATAATTTTACACAGGCATTCTAATGGCACAGCACATACACATATACAAACACACACACCCACACTTCTACACACAAAACACATGCACCTATGTGCTGTATGAATCCTAACTTCTTGGCTTCGATACTGTATTGTAATTACGGAAGATGCTCTAGGGTAAATTGGAAAAATAAAAAACAAGTCTTTAATCGCCTATAATTTTAGAAAATCTACAATTGTTTTAAAATAATATTTCAAAAATTCATGTGATGAGAAACTGTGTATCGGATTTCAAAACAGGTCGTGGAGATTTGCCTTTTTATCTCTTAGCAGAGACGTTGGTAAAATCTAGAAAATTAAATTGCCTTCATTTGCAAAATGTAAACAGGAATGTTTCCTGTGTGCATATGTGAAATGTACCTTGTGTTGTAGTTTGTATATGAATTGTCCCACAGACTCTCACAGGTTCGAACTTTTGGTTTCTATTTGATGGTGCTGTTTGAAAAGGTGATTGGACCTTTTGGAGGTACAACATTGCTGGAGGAAGGACGTCACTGGGCATGGACTTAGAAATTTCATATCCTAGTCCTACTTCTTGCTTTCACTCTGCTTCTAGATTCCTTCCTGCTACCATGCCTCTCCCCATCCCCATGATGGGCTGCATCCCTTGTGAAAATGTAAACCAGAGTAAAGCCTTTCTCCCTTAAGTTGTTCTTCTCTGGTATTTTATCATGGCAATAAAAACAAAACTATTACACATGACCTATTAGAAACCTACACGGTTTTCTATCATGATTATCACTTTTTTTCCACTTGGAGCTAGCTTTTTATAGACAGCACAGAAAAAGTTATATGAAGAAACCTACAAGTCACTCGCAATGAGAATAAACTTCTTGGAGTAAATGGAGCGTTAGGCCTAAAATGGTGAGCTCAGGGACACTAAGAATGAAAAGCAAAGAGCTCCAAATTGGGTGTGAGACTGTCAAGCCAACCTCATGGGAGCTAGGCAGAAACTCCAGAATCTTTGTATCATTGGTGTCTTCATATTTTTTCCTAACTTGTTCCTTTTCTATAAATTATGCTAATAAAATGTGCCTTTTCCTGACTCCTCAAGGATCTCCATCTTTAACCTTAATTGGCATGAGACACTCTCTGCAGCCACTGTCCTGGGTCCATCTTTAATGAACATGAGTGTCTGATACCTTAAATCCTTGGGTATGCACAAACAGGCCATGTTGCCCTCACACACAGCATCAGTACATTTCATGATTATAGAGCTAGTTTTTGCCTTCGATTTTTCAGATAGTTACTCTTTAGGACCATGGCTCTTCCTTTACTTACTGCTGCCATATTTTCATTTTCTCACATGTGTGTCCTACTAGAACTGCAAAAGACATAGTCTTCAGCTAAAATTCTATTGTGCTAACCGTGTTCCCATGCACACTGATCCTTACCTGTACTCTAATCTCTTTGTGTGAGATATGTGACATAAGAATAATCTCAACAAGTTCATCGCCTCGTTTAGCAGTTTGTTTTCATTTCGGGCTTCTCTAGTAATCTTCATTTATTGAACTGAAATCTGCCGTCTTAAGAATCCCTATCAGTTTCCATAATCCTAAATTATCTGGTATTAGGCTAAAAAGGGAAATATCTCTTTTTTTTCAATTTTGTTCTTTATAAAGCACTTTTTGCATTTTTATTGGATATTTCATGTATTTACAATTCAAATGTTATTCCCTTTCCCAGTGCTCCCCTCACCCTGCTTCTATAAGGATATTCCCCTCCCACCCACCCACTCCCAACTCAATACCCTGGCATTCCCCTACATTGGGGTATCTAACCTTCACAGGACCAAGGGCTTCTCCTCCTATTGATGCCAGACAATCCCACCCTCTGCTACATTTGTGGCTGGAGCCATGGGTCCCTCCATGTATACTCTTTGGTTGGTAGTTTAGTCCCTGGGAGTTCTGTTGGTGGGGGAGGGTTCTGGTTGGTTGATAATGTTTTTCCTAAGGGGTTACAAACCCCTTCAACTCCTTCAGTCCTTTCTATCACTCCTCCATTGGGGAACCTGTGCTCAGTCCAATGATTAGCTGCAAACATCCTCATCTATATCAGTAGGGCTCTGGCAGACCCTCTCAGGAGACATCCATACTCGCTCCTGTCAGCAAGCACTTCTTGGCATCAGCAATAATGTCTGGGTTTGGTGGCTGCATATAGAATGGATCCCCAAGTGGGGCAGTCTCTGCCTGACCTTTCCTTCAGTCTCTGCTGAACTCTTTGTCCCTGTATTTCCTCCCTTGAGTATTTTGTTCCACCTCCTAAGAAAGACTGAAACATCCACATTTTAGTCTTCCTTCTTGAGTTTCATATGGTCTGTGAATTGTATCTTGGATATTCTGAGCTTTTCAGCTAACATCCACTTATCAGTGAGTGCATACCGTGTATGTTCTTTTGTGACTGGGTTACCTCTCTCAGGATGATACTTCCATCCATTTACCTAAGAATTTCATGAAGTCATTGTTTTTAATAGCTGAGTAGTATTCCATTCTGTAGATGTACCACATTTTCTGTATCCATTCCTCTGTTGAAGGGCATCTGGGTTCTTTCCAGCTTCTGGCTATTATAAATAAGGCTGCTATGAACATAGTGGAGCACGTGTCTTTTTTATATGTTGGGGCATCTTTTGGATATATGCCCATGGAAGTGGGTATAGCTAGGTCCTCAAGTAGCATTATGTCCAATTTTCTGAGGAACTACCAGACTGATTTGCAGAGTGCTGTACCAGCTTGCAATTCCACCAACAATGGAGGAGTGTCTTGCTTGTCTCTAAAGATGACTCCATTCACCTTGGCAGCCAGACAGGTTGGGAAATAAATGTTTGACATGACTTCCACAGGCCATTAATGTGAAGATAACCACAGCACATTCAGAGGGACAAAATACAGAAAAGTTAAAGAAAAACCATGAAAACAATTTTTCAAATGATGAACTGAAGATATTTAAACAATTCTTGAAAGAGGTTATAAGAGAAAAACTGCCCAAGCAACTACTTCTATGCATTTTTGATTGAAATCTTATTCCAGAACAATAGAGTCAGACTACATCCTAAGGGGAGAATACATACATACATACATACGTACATACATACATACATACATACATACATACATACATACATACATACACTTTTCCACCAGGAGATTACGTAAATTCCCTTTTCCAAGGCTAGCTGTTTATAAGCTACCAGAATACTCAGGAACCCTCTATCATTTAGTACAATCAACAGACTTCCTATCCCTAGTTGATGCCATTGGGTAAAGCTGATATTCCACCATGAAAACCCAGGAGGCTTCTGTTGAATAGGATAGCTAATGTGTGCCTATGATCCCCAGAATTATAATGAGATTAGAATGAGATCAGATGCTAGCTATGGATAATGACCTTTATTACTCTTTCTACATCTGAGCATTGTTATGATAATAGATCCAAGACAGAGTGTGACCTTTTTCTTTCACTGTTTTCATAGTGTGCAGGAGGAGAGGCAGAGGAGCTGAAAGCCTGCTAACCACTATTCACCACAGTTGCAGAAGTTGGTGAAGTTATCAACAGCAGCTGAAGCAGCCTCAGAATTACCAAGAGAAACTAACCTCTCACAATTTGTTCTTAATGGGCTAGAATGATAATGACTTAAGGCAAAAGGTGCCCTACTGTACCTCAGAGCATCTGGGCCAATGTGGTCAATATAACAGAGATACATTCAGCTTTGTAGAGTGGCTTTTACCTCAGCAAATAGTGATGAGATCTCCACCAATGCCTCTTGAGCAAAATAGGCAGGGAGGAGCTGCCCTCAACTGTGTATGATGCTTTGAACAGGGTACCCTATCAAAACTCATTTGCAGGCTCCCCAAGGCTATACTAGACCCGTCCTGCAATTATCAGTTTAGGGAATTTAGGAATACAGGAGTTTAGGTATTAATGTATTAGTTATTATCCATCCAAGGATGGATGTGGGAGTATCAGGAGACTTTACAAGCCCTTAACACTCAACAGGAAGGACCCAGTGATTCATTGTTAAGTCTCTACAATTCTGTGCACCTGGACAGAGAAAACTCAGAACTGTGATTGATCCTAGTGGTGTATTCAGATTGCCCTAGTTTACTGAATTAGATTTTCCTACATTGGTCTGATCTGATCTTGTGATGATGAGGCATGGAAGCCAAGTTCTCAAAGATACCTGTTTTGTTCAAATTTAAGAAGATGAGAATGAGGAGGCTCTTTGTCTGAGTTTACCTGAAGTCCACTTTTAATTTCTCAGGTTGCTTGAAGTTGTTTCTAATGATCTACAACCAATATCACAAACATTAGTATTTATAATAAATAAATAAATAAATAAATAAATAAATAAATAAATAAATAAATAATTTACACTAAGTTTTCTTTTTTCTCTAGCTTTTCCCTATTTCAACCTCAGGGATCAGCAGCTTCTGTTCGTTGGTTGGGTGCACATATCTGCATCTGACTCTTTCAGCTGCTTGTTGGGTCTTTTGGAGGGCAGTCATAATTGGTCACTTTTTTGTGAACACCCCATAGTCTCTGTAATGGTGTCTGGTCTTGGGATCTCCCCTTGAACTGGATCCCACTTTGGACCTGTAAGTGGGCTTTCTTTTCCTCAGGCTCTTCTTTGTTTCTGTCTCTGCATTTCTTTCAGACAGGAAAATATATAAGTATTTCATTAATAATGAGTATATTTATAAACAATTACATACTAGTTACATGTATGTAACTAGTTATATGTATGTATATATTTGAGAAAATAATCTGAAGTTATACCATGTTTTAATATGTCTACTGAAAAGTATATAATATATAAGTACTATACACAAGCTGCAGTTTGTAGGTAATAAAGATATTTGGAAACCAAATACCTGAAATTTCTATCCTGCATGGAGCAGAAGGTACATTTGAGGAACTCAATGCTATTTAATGTTACATTTCATTTATAAGTATTGATATTAGAAACATATGTCATGCAGCATATTATTCCATCACAAGGCAACAAGGTTCCAGTACTTATGATTCAGGCTATCAGTCACATACTAGTCATAAAATATCCCCATGTGCTCCCACAGTTAGATATGTTTTATTAGTACCACCTTTCAGTAGCAGGTGCTGATATAACTCTGTCATTGCTTCAAATTAAGATATATCTGAGGGCTACATGAGAGTGCCTGGGAATTGGGTAGTTAAATCATCCTTGAGAAGATTTACCACATAGCAACTCATTATTTTCATCCTCTGCAAAGGAATCCTCACAAAGGAAGAGGAAACGACATACTCCCTTCAATTTAAAATAAATCAGCATGGTCTATATTATATTGTATAGACTGGTTATTATTAGAAACAAAACAACATCTATATGTGTATACCTTAAAATACTATAGTAACAAGGATGCATGTGATATTTGGTATAGTCTTTCAAATTAGACAGGGCAGAGCGGTGTTCAGCAATGTCTTCATCAATACTAAGGACAGTGACTAAACCATGGTATGGCCTCTTACACATGAACCAGCATTCTTGGGGTGTATTTTTTAAACTTACTTTAAGCCATAGAAAAAAAATAAAAGCAAAACAACAACGGCAACAAGAACAACAATGAAAAACAAGAAAAACACACACCTTATGTACACGCAAAATTCCCAAAGTAAAATGGGAGAAAATTTTCCAAAGTAGCACTGAATTTATATTATGTTGACATAGGTCCTGCCCTGAGTGTGGTTAGTATATCAGTGGGCCACTACTGGAAAAAACTGATTTGCTTTTGCCAGCAGGTAGCAGTTGCAGATAGCTTCTTGGTAGGGTGTGGGAGCCCGTGTTCACTTCCAACTCCCAGTGCTGGGATCCTATTTACCTTGACCCTGTGCAGATTGGTTCTTGCTGCCAGAGTCTGTGAGTTCAATGTACAATAGTCCTGTTGCTTGTGAAAGATGCTGTTTCCTTGGAGACGCCACACTACTGACCTCTGCAGTTTTTTCAGTTCCTCTTCCAAATAGATCCTGAGCCTTACGAGGAGGATATTGATGAGGTCATTCCACTGAGGATCAAGTGCTCCAAAGACTGTCACTCTGGGCGCCTTACTGGGACAGAACTTTCCAACCTCTGATTAGAACTTAAAAACAAATACCGAGAGGATTGAGGCATAGTGCCAGTTGTTTCCCTACCAGACTCCAGTGTAACTCCAAGGCAATGATCACTAGAAAGCCTGGTTTCAATTCAATGGGACATAAAACAGAACAGAACAAAACAAAACAGAAAAGAAAGTTATTAATATATGGAAGAGCTCTGTAGGAAGGAAGAGGTCTGGTAGGAGTGGGAAATGCAGTAAAGGGTAGTGCAGAAAAGTAATCGGGATGCATTACATACATGTATACTGTCACAAGATGAAATTTATTATTAAAAAGGGAAATTTGTTTAGAACAAATTTTGATAATTACAAATACAGTAAAGAAAAAAGTTTCAAATAGGAAAATAGCTATTTAGATTCTAAAAATTTCTAAGAGCTCCAAAAAATCCATCATTGCCATCTTCATCAGTGAACTGAAGCATGACTTCATGAAAGATAGGTCAAGGTCACATATCAAGGTGAACACTTGTCAAAGCAAAATAGTCAAGCTGCCATTCCTGGACAAGACAACATGGATGATACAAACTTGGAATCCCATAAATGTATCAGAATAACAAGAAATACACTGAGAGGTACCTGAATAAAACTTACTGAGGCAGGCTAAGGGATGGCACCAAAAGATGCCTACATTCTGACTTGCCCAACTTTTTACTCTGTTATATCACATTGCAGAGGGAGAGATTCACTTAAGGATCTTGAGTTTGGGAAGAGTGTCTTGAACTATTTTGTCATCCAGTAAAATCACACATATTAATAGAAAAACATGAGTCAGGACAGGAAATAAAATAAAATGATACAATAAAAAAAACTGAAGAGATGAACAAGAAACAGCCAACTCCTGGAGCTTTGAAAGAGAAGAAATGAATTCTCCAGGTAGATCTCTAGAAACTGTGCTCCTACATAGTTTTTGGTTTTACACCTGTGCCCCGATAAACAACCTGCAAGATCATAAGTCTCTTTTAGTTTTATTTATTTATTTTTCTTATTTATTCACTTTATGTCCCAATTGCTGTCCCCTCTTCCAGCTCCCCCCAATCCATTGCCCTCCCCTTCACCTCTGAGACAATGGAGGTCCCACTTGTGTGCCTCCCGACTCTGGCACATCAAGTCTCTGTAGGGATGAGAGCTTATAAATCTTCGTTTAAGCCAGTTCGTTTATTACTTTACTTATTGCTATGATTAAGGAACTGCCAAGAAGCAACTTTAAGAAAGAATATGACTCTTGGGGGAAGAAGGCATAATGATAGGAACAAGAAATGGCTGGTGAGACTGTATCCACAGTTGAGAAGCAGACAGCAGCAAGGGTGTAAGGCTAACTATGAAAACATAAGGCCTCAGTGTGACCTACACTGAGGACCCAACTCCCAGAGGTGTCACAGCCTTCCACCGTAGTGCTACCACCTGAACACTAGTGTTCAAACACCGGAGCCTATGGGGGATGTTTCAAATTCAAGCCATAGCAGCTGCTCTCTTTGTCTCAATTTTTTAAGGCAGGTAAAGGAAATCACGTACAAAACAAAAGGACTTGAAGAAAGTCAATCAACTGTACTAAATGAGCTGCAAAGGATAAAACAATCAGTGTGCCCACAGGTCCCAGAAGAGTTCTGCAGCGATGAGCAAACTAGAGTGAGAAAAAGAAAAGAAGCTCCAAAGACACTCCTGGTCCTCAGGAACACACATGCATTTTTCACAAAACATTCAATGTAGAGTAAATGTCACACACATGCACGCACACATGCGCGATATAGGAGAATCTTCTCAAAGCAATTGAACAGATTAGCCATGTGTGGAAAGGACCACTTATAACATAAGTCCATCACTGGCAGGTATTATTGTTGGCATATTTCCCTTGAGAGAAAGGTTCAGGATACTGAGTTACTCATGATGGATAGTAACTTTGATAACTTATGGGGAAAGAAGAAAGATTATTAGAAAAGTTTTTGAGCTTGAATTTAGTGTGAGCATTTTGAAAAGTATACTAACCCATCTGTCTTAAACTGGAAACTTGGGAAACATCTGCTTTCAGGCAGTACTCCCAGTTACAGTATTTGTACATCCTAAGAAAAATGATATACTAAAAGGCCGTGATGCAAATATTGATGCATTAGAAAAAAACTAGAAGATAGCCCTATGGACTCAGGAGGCCAAGAGAATGACAGTGCTGCATGAAAGAGCCGATGTTCCTTGATGCTGCTGGGTGCAAAGGATTGTTTCTGACTTAAAAGTGAACTAGCAAGCTGATTATGAACACATCTGCTAAAATAAGACAAGGTTTTTGCTTTGCCATTTAGAGAAATTTCAACTGTTTTCTATTTTCACATTATTAATACTACTCAGTAATGTAAAAGCTCAAAGGCACTTGCATAGATTTTAGTACTCAGATTAGTATTCCTATTGAGTTAAGTATATCTTATGTTTTCATTTATGAATACTGGTTTTCTTGGTGAATTAAGTATATCTGATGTTTATTTTTATGAATACTAATATATTAATGCATGATTATTACAGATATATACTTGAAGGTTAATTCTTTCCATTTTGTTTTGGTTTTAGATAGTACAAAAATATTTTCACTTGGTTTGATTTAACCAGATCCTTTTATGGCCAGACAAAGCGAATTTTGTTGCACTTCTTAAAGAAGAAATTTTCCTTTTTTAGTATCTTAGTAAGTGACAAGAGTTTGAATGATCTAAAATATGTCTCATAGACATTAACTATTTTAAAGTAAATTTTGTAAGTAAATTGTTTCCTTTTTCACTATTTCTAGAAAGTATATGGGTGGCATTTCAAGTGCTGATGTTTAAAAAGAACACTTCAGTATGAAGGGTTTTTATACAAATATCTCAGAGTTTTAGACATTCAAAATCCAAGGTCCATTCACGTATACCAAGGAAGAATTTACACTAGTTATGACACTGATGCATTCGCTTAAATAAATTTTAGTGCAAGTACTCAATCATGGCTTGTGTTTCTCAAAACCAGAATTCTCAAGGTAGACTACAGGCTCTGGGTGAGCTGCTCACTGCTGAGATGTCAGCCCTATGTCCTGCACAGTGTGCCCTGTGCCCGATGGCCTCCTATCAGTGCCCCAAGAACACTAGGTTCCATTTTATCCTCACTCCCTTTCTTCATCTTGGACTTCTCAGGTTTTTCCTGTGTTATGGTTAAAATTAACTTCAATTGAAATCATTTTTCCAATTTCTATTTCTTCATATCCATCTTTTCCAAAATTTGCTGGGTAAAGTTTTTGAGAACGTTCCTGCCCTGCTGTTGCAAATGTTGATTATGTTTTCATATCTACTGTATATTTCCATAGTGCCTTGGATTTCATCTACACTTCTTCATTTCCTATATCCAATGGAAAGGGTTTTGTGAATCTAGAAGGATTCTTTTCTGTGAATTAGGCTAGCTGTCTTGCAGCAACAATTAATGAGTAACAGTTCCAAATCTAAGGACTTAGGACAACAAAGAATTATCACTGCGTTTGGTTTTATTGTACAGCGTGCTTTCTCCTACACTCTGCTGGGCCAGCTCTCTTCAGCCCTTCATTCAGTGCTCCTGGACAAATTTGAACAATAGTTAGACGTGTATTTTCTCTTCCTGGGGAGTGAGTCAGCATGGCACGCTTCTGTTGTGTTAGTGAGGTCTGGTTGCTAATGCTTCCTGTGTGCTAGACAAGCAGCCAAGAACTGATCTACACCCCACATTCTCTCAGCATGTCTTTTCCATGTACATGTCTACGCCTGAGTGTAGCCATGTGAGCACACAGGTAGGTGGAGGTCGTAGGTCAATGTCAGGATTTTTGAGACAATGTCTCTCCCTAAGTCTGGAGCTCATTGACTTGACTGGACTGACGGCCAGCAATCGGGAATTCAGCAGCACCATTCTTTATGTACCTCCTCCTTCCTTCCAGCTCCATTGGGTCGTTGGACGCCTGTGTCCCTGTGCGGCTCTTCCCACAGACACTAGGTCAGCAAGCACTAGCATTAGCACACTTCTTCAAGCTTCAGATTGAATTGTCTGACCCTTATGGGGAACTGCACATCACAAGTCATGTGGTCCATACTAATGGCAGGGGACAGGGAACTATGTCTCCTGGGAGAAACTTTAAACTTCCTTAGAAGGCAAACAGCAAAATCCCTTTCTCCTCACCCTAGGCAATTTAAGCATCATTTCCAGTATTTGGCTTACAGTAAACACTAGCTAGACATTTTGTGAATAAACGTGTTCACAGACTGTCTCCCAGCATCCCTTTAATAATATATACATTAATTAGGAATGTTAATGGGCCTAGCATGCTGACTTTTCAATATCAACAACATGATCTACACAAACGACCACGTCAATTAATTTTGATGATGTGCAGGTAGGAAGAGTTCCTTATGTAATAAAATTTCTTTTACCAATAATAGTATGATGAAGATCATCATGGGTCATTTTGCATATACTTTGAAGTTTTATAGATGCCTTGTTTACAAATACTTTGAAGGATTTTGGATATGGATGGATGCTTGAGAGTATTTTACATTTTTCAAAATTATATTTGTCCAAATTATTATCCAGGAGCTTTGAACCTCTTTCACTTACCCAAAAGAATTTTCAAGAGCCATAAACAATCTCAGGCCTAAATATTAACGTTAAAAGTGCTTAGGACTAATATAAAGATGCATGTGTCACTCATTTTAATGACGGAAAGGATGAGTAATGGACAGTATAGGGCAGAGTCCTTCGAATGAGTGCTATTTAAGAGATATTTGAAAAGGACACAGATGCTCTCTGCTAAGAACCTGGCTGCTTCTCTAGTCAGTGTGAAGACTTCGGCCCAGGAGGGAGCCACAGTGAAGATTGTTGCTAGTCCTAAATTAAACTCTGCTTCTTTCAGTACCTGGTCTCCAGGTCTCAACCAGGCTACATTACAGTCTGTAACCTTAGTGTTTGATGCTCCTCAAAACGGAGGAGACAAGTAAAGTCTGTGGCAGCTTCAGTGAGATGACAACCAAGAACTGTCCCATAGAATCTTGGGGACTAAGATCCCCATGTAGGTTTTCAGTGCCCTTCTTCTAATTGTAAGAACAAAAGATAGAAACTGATTAATTCACCTTCCCAGAGAAAGATGGCTTTAAAGGGAGTCCAAGCGATATTAAGTCCACTCAGTTTGGGAATGCCTATGTAAGCAGCACCCAACTGAAAGATGTCAGCTTTTTCCTAGGTACTAACAATCCTATGTAGAAGGCTGTGAACATGTTACTACCTGGGTACAGTTCTAGATCTGGGCGCACGGCCACACGCATGCACATACGCACGCACGCACACAGAAGACATGGTTCAGAAGGGGAGAAATACTGGGAGAGCACTTGGTCTAAGGGAGAAGGTGGGACTGTACCCAACTAGGGTGAGAATGCAGCACAAGCCAACAGAGGCCCGGAAAGGAAGAGACGGAAGTTCTGCCCCTCGGCTCCGATCCTTGCTTCACCTGGACTTCGACCTTCCAGGAGCCATCGTGAACTGACAAACGCCAACAGCCAGGTTACTTTCTTCCAAAGAGACTCTTCACTAGTGTAAAATTAGCAATGGAAAGCAATCATTATTTTGCCTTTAGATTCTCTTCCTAAAGACCCAATAAGATTAAGTGTAGAATTGCTCATTTTACCGCATAGGAGTAAATACCACTTCAAACACATTCTTTTGTTTTTTTCTAGGTATAGTCATGGTTAGAAGGCCTGGTTTTCTAAAATCTAGTCTGAAGTTTCAATTGTATAACACATTACATATATACATATGTATGTACATATGCATATGTACAATATGCAAAAATGAAACTATATTTATACATGTATATACGGTTATATATAAATATACATATATAGTTCGTTTTGTTTTGAAACAGAGTGTTGGTACGTAGTTGAGACTAGCCTCGAGTTGACTACTTCAAACTAAACTTGAACTCTAATAATTCTGTTGTTGCTATTTGTGTAGGTCAGGGGTTATAAACATGTACCATCATAGATGACTAATTCTCTTGTGGACTTGTCAGAGCATAAATATAAAATCTCACGTAAGAAATACTGTGAAATCCCCCAAGTACTGATTTCTAAAACTTAACTCTCTAATTGGGATCAGCCCTTAGTGCAGTTCTGTTATCTTATAAATTGCTGCGCCGCTATGTTCACCTGAAATCTCTCTTTTTATTTCATCTTTTATCTTTTTTTAAATAGTCTAATAATTATCTCCCTCCCAGGACACCCTCCAACAATTTCTGATCCCACTCCGCCTCCATGTGTCCAAGAGAATGTCCCCACCCCACCATCCCTGCCAGGCTTCCCCACTCCCTGGGTCCACAAGTCTCTAGAGTTAGGTGTGTCTTCTCCCACTGAGGCCAGACCAGGCATCCCCGGCTGTATATGTCTCAGGGGCCTTGGACCGGCTCATGTATGCTGTCTGGTTGGTGGCTCGGTGTCTGTCTTTAAATCTTAAAAATTAATTCTAAATCCCAGATACACAGAAAATGCCTGCTGATAGTTGAGAACACTTTCATGAAATAAACCCAAATAGTTGTTATTTTAATGAATGCTTTAAATATCATATGTAAAAAATATTTAAGATTTTAAAAATTCTCCCCTAGGATAGAATAATTACTTGACAAGAGAATGTTCATGTTTCTCTCCCATTTTCAAGTTTTTTTTCTTGACATCTTTAAAACTGAGAATGAAAGGCTAAATTGTGTTCCAAACGGTAATTTCTTGAGTGGCCTTTGCTTTAAACTGAGTTTTAAACTGTATATTTTTTACTACAGAAAGATGAATATATTTAATATACTTTCAATTGCATCATATTTTATAAGATCTCAAGGGGTCCATTCTTACATGAACTAAGCATTATTGCATAATTATTGCTCCAGATACCTCAAATGATAACTAATTAAATATACATGATATATATTTATCAGTGAACATCGCTTCTCGGCCTTTTGGCTAAGATCAAGTGTATCAGTGAAAAAATTGCACTATTTCCATTCTTCTCCCTGCCCCGAAAGTGCTAATATCCCTGCAGAAGTTGTAAGGAGCAAAACAAACATAACACCTGAGAATATGAATTAACATTAACAATCATGCAAAAGAAATACACGTTTAATTAGGGAAGTGCTACGCTCTTCCAACTCTGAAACCTGGAACATCGCTACCTTCCTTTAGTATGCATCTTTGATTTGTGGTAAAATTTTATTTCATTATTAACTTGGACTACTGTTATAAAGAGATATGTTTTAAAAAAAAACAAAAGGATGGAAAAAATTATTACTCATTTTCTCCCTAACTCTGTAGCTGACAACAGAGTATGTTAAATTCTAGTTCTCCTAATATCTACAGCCTTAATTCTAAGGTGAATTATAAACATTAGCTGAGTGTACTCTTTTATAAGTCAGTAATTCTGATGTGCTTCTCCTACTTTATTATATAATAAAAATGTCAACGACTTGTAGTTGGGTCTTTTCTGCTTAGAAATTGCAAACAGAAAAACCACCAATAGATAGAAAGAACGGGTTTTTACTCCTTGTAAGGATGGGAGGACTTTACTGAGAGATGATAGATACTAGTTTGGTTGATCTTTAATGCTATGCACTCTCAGGGATTGGCTCTTTCCCTTCTATGTTTTTTATGTTAACTCTTCATTTTCTTTTTACAGATTACTTAATAATGACATGGATAGCAAAAAGTGAATGAACGCCTTGTGCTTTAAACACATTAACATGGCCCTACACCCTTCCCTTTTCCTCTTGTGTTTTTTCTCCTGCTTTGCTCATTTGTTTTGAAATACAAAGCCCCTACAATTGCAGCTGGGTGGGAGGCAGATACACAAAAACTGTCCCAAGCCAGATGCACCTTGTGTTCTTTGCTAACCAAAGTTGAATTTGTTATCGAAAGAGCATTAGGGATGTGGTTACTTGCCATGCATGAAGACATTGTGATATTTCTGTTGGTTTTTGAAAGGCATTGTTAATTTTTTTCCTTTCAAGATATTCTTATAAAGAAGCATAAAGCAATGAGTTTCTCTAAAAATTTACTAGAGATTATTTTACACAATTGTTCCATGGAAATCAGGCTTGTTCTTAGCAATTCTTCAAGTTCATGATACAGGGACCTCTGGGTACCCGTTTGTCTAAAACACTAAGAGAACTCAAATTTGCATTTGGGCTTCACGTTGATCTATTTCTTTTTTTTAACAACACATATAAGTCATTGTCTAATGCTGAAGCTTTGTAGCACAGTTTACAAATAATTTCCTATTGTTTCTAGACAATTGCCTGCCAACACCAGCCATTCTGGGAAAACACTGCAAAGGGTATTTCAGTGGGAACACAGGAACCACTTCCACCAACAGAGGCATTAAGAGCTTTCACGGGTTTTTTTACACTTTTATTTTTCACTATAGGTTAAGGAAATGCCTCCGCTCATCCTTTTAAAGCCAAAAGTCGACTTTTCCACTTGTCACAATTCTTTCTCCCAGTTAATAGAAATGTTAAGGAATCCCAGGTCCCTTACTGAAAGAATTAACTGCACCCACTTCAGTTAGGCACACACAACACCTGAGAAAATATGCAAGGCCAAACAGAGTTAGAATATCATTTGAATCAATAAACTGTTAAACCTGAAAAATATTTTGTTGTAGAAAAAATAAAAGAATAGGTATCCTTAAGAAATAAAAAAGCTCATAATAAGATACTGTTTGTGCTTTTTAGCAGTGCTGTATCATCTTGCTTCTTTGGTAATCATGACTCCCAGAGTTTCAGTGGCAACAGAGTCTGTCCAATAGCTATAATGAATGGAGCAATACTGAACATGTGACATCTTGTGACGTGTAGCACTATTCATAACTGAATAGGACTGGTTTTTCTTAATACAGCATTGTTGACTTCATATTCAAAAGGCAGTCTCAGATTGCTATACCCCTTTCTTTACTGATATTTACCATGAAGCGACAAATCAAAATGAAGATTTTTGTTAAATTGAAATATAAGTAGATAGTGTTCCATTTCTTTTTCCTCCCTGTAGCCATTCCCATTGCCCCCACTTTTTCTAAAATCGATGCTCCTTTTTTTTTAGTTGATCACTGTTATATGTATACATCTATAAACTGATAAATATGTAAATCCAACATTCTGGGTCTATTTAGTATTGTTTCCGTGTATAAGATTTCAGGGCTGACCACTTGGTATCGAATAATTAATGAGAGACTTTTCCCTGGAAGAAGTTAATTCTTTCCCTCTCTCCTCAGCCTTTAAAACCTACAAAAATAAGAATTTTAAAAATTGTACATAAGAGACCAAGAAAGGACATATACTGTTAAATGAGGAACTTGATTATGACCAAACACTCATGACATCCCATTAGGAAGCACAGACTATAATAATCAATATTAGCCAACCAAGAGAGAAGAAGCATCATAGGGAGTATATGTTGTTTTGTTATGAAAAAAATACATTTCTTCAGCCAGCAGGATTCCTAGGACAGGCTAGTCTTATAGAAATGTAGGATTGCAGTTCCCATCCAACTTCACTGAGACACAAAATGCCTTTGAACAAGATCCCTGGGTGCTTAGCACAAAGTAATTTCAAATGAATTTCATCCCCTTGAGGTTCCTGTATCTCACAAAGTTGGCAATTCATGAGGAAAAAGTCACACTTTACCAGCTTTCATATCTGGACATAGGTACCACCATGTTCTGTTACAAGGAATGGATGTGATAAAGAAATTCCCTGCTTTGGCTATTCTGTACTGTTGGGATATTTTAACAAGACACACACAAAATCAAAATCTGACAGGCTGATTGAAACCTGAAATCATCCCATTTTAAAAACTCTGAACTAACATTAATAATAAATAAAAATTGAACATCACTGAAAAGTGAGACCATATATCATGAGTATTCTAATGTGACTTTTTTAAAAAAAAGTAAATGAAAACAATTTTTAAAATCTATATAAGCAGGAGATTGCAACCTTCCCCCATCACCCACATATGCACATATTTCATCCACACAAAAATCAGTACAAAATAACTGTTCTATCCTTAGTGGATAAAGAGAGGTAGGAACATTGGGCAATTTTCTACTGTGTATTCAAGTATAAAAATCAAGATATTACTAAGAGGCATTATTATAATTAGCCATATACATGTTATTTTCTCAGTATGATGATTCTAATGGATTCCTTGTCCACGGTTTACTTCTTTGCTATTGGCAAAAATGATGGCCCAAAGAAGAGCCATTTTAGGTAAATTTGATTAATAGCCCCTACTCCTTTACAAGCTGAAAGTGTAAGAGCTTAGATGGAGATTCAACAAAGAAAGTAAACAAAGCCTGGATATGGTTTATGCAAGAGGCTCTCAACTGAACTATGTGGACAAGAGAGTCTGTGGAAGAAAACAGGGTAAAATGGAAGTCTTTCAGTGCATAATATCATATGATTCAATGTCTCCTAAGAGGCTAATGCAGAAGCCAGGCAAAAGGACCATGGGGAATCTTGGGAAACAAACTGTATGAACCAACTTCTGTGTAATAATTTGTTACAAGTAACTGATTTTTAATAAAAAAGACAATGATTAAACAGGCATTTTCTTCTTTTGTTAATTAGCACCAACTTAATTTAGACTCTCAGCCTTCATGAGTTATCCTTTCTTTCAAGTAAAATTGCATTCAGAGGAAATCTCATTGATTGGTACACGTGTTGAAATTCTCCTGAAAGGAGATACATGGTTTTTCTTCTGTCTATAGACAAGAAATAATCAAAGGAAAAGACTTGCCAAGACATACATATGTTTGGCTGTAAATTTTTCAGGTAGGTAAAATTGTATTTAAGCAGAATTAATTGTCCTACCTCCAAAATTCATTTTAAATGATATAGAGAGGAAAACTTAATATTCAAAACCAGTTTCTTAACAATTCATTTATTTTGTGTACTCTAGGAGATACTTTGCATCTATCACTGTTATAAAAGCACCAAATATTCTTCAGGTTAACAATTTTTATCTTTGTTTTTAAAATTATGAACTAGAGCATGAAGGACTGAAATGATCAAATTCACATTTAACACAGTAGATTGCTTTCCACTTAAATACACCTCCCAAGCTATGAGGATGGTATGTCTGAAATTTCTCTGTCCTTCTCCTTTATACTGTGCAAGGAAAACTCACAGCCAACCACTGGACGTGAGCACAAGGACTCAATGAGACCTGGGGGAAGCACTTGCTGAAGTTCAAGAGATTCCCAGGACTCAATGAGAATAACATTAGCTGAAATACCCAACAAGGGGGGATAGAACCTGTAGAGACCATATCCAGGGCTAGGCCTGACCCCTGGTTTGGGATGGGGACAACTACCCATCTCAAAAATTTTAACCAATAATTGTTTCTGTCTAAAGGAAATGCAGGGATAAAGAGTAGAGCAGAGACTGAAGGAAAGGCCATCCAGAGACTGCCCCACCTGGGGATCCATCCCATCTACAGACACACTGTTGATGCCAAGAAGCACTTGTTGACAGGAGCCTGGTATAGCTGTCTCCTGAAAGGCTCTAGCAGAGCGACCAATGCAAATGCATATGCACACAGCCAAACATCAGATTGAGAACAGGGACTCCAATGAAGGGAAGGACTAAAGGAGCTGAATGGAATCACAACCCCATAAAAAGAACCACAATGTTAACTAACTGTAACCCCCAGAGCTCCCAGGGACTAAACCACCAACCAGAGAGTACACATGGAAGGACCCATGGTTCCAGCTGCATATCTAGCAGAGGATGACCTTATCTGGCATCAATGTGAGGGAAGGCCCTTGGTACCCCATAAACCTCTCTAAGTTGTAGTTACTATTCTGTTCTTCATTATTAGAGATTTTCAGGAGAAAATAAACCTGAATTATATTATCTTTGAAACTGTCATTTTTACTCAGTACAAGACCACAAATGTCATCTGAGTAGGAAGGTAAGGCAGGACTGTGTAGGCAGGTGGGGAAGCAGCCTCCTAGAGGCAGGACGAGGGGGATGGGATAGGGTGTTTGTGGAGGGGAAACAGGGAAGGGGGACAATGTAAACAAATAAAATAACAAAGAAAAAAAGAACATGAGGCAAGGATGAAAATCATATGCATATACTTACCCCTTTTCTGTGCTAAAGTTATTAAGAGGTTTTGTGATGTAATTAACTAAAGACAATGGTTGAGGAAAACTGTCACGTATTTCAGAAAAGTAAATACAGTAGGCACAGAGAAGCCACAAGTAGAAGTAAACAGCAGTTGCTCGTGGCAATGTGTGAGTGTGTTTTCAGAATAATGAATGTTTGGCAAGAGAAGAGAGCAAATACAAAAGGATTTTCAGGTAGAATAGTGGTGATAGGAAACAGGAAGGCAGTTGTACCGGCAGGAATTAGAAATTCGTTATTAAAAAAGATTTGGACGCTTTAACGTGTGAATTAAAGAGTGGATTATGAAATAAAAGATCTGCAATACTAAACAGGCATGAACATGAGAAAGTAAAAGTAAGAACAATCAGCTGCATACCAGTGTGTACATCTTTATTTTATTTATGTATATGTGAGAGTATGTGCTTGTGTGCATGTGCACATGCATGAAGATGGCTTAAGAGTTCAGAGGAGGGTGCCATGTCATCGGAAACTGGAATTTCGTGTTTTTGTGAGCTTTGCTGGATATGGCTGCTGGGAACTAAATTCCAGTCTTCTAGAAGAGCAGCAAACACTCCTTAGTGATGAACGGTACCTCTGGCCCATGAACTGAAATTTTAAAAGCAAATGGAGAAGAAAAACATTGCTATCACTCTGTTTAAGAAGTTAATCTTCAGAAAATATTGCAGAAAGGACAAAGCTGACTATATAAGGAACTCTCATAAGTTATTACAAAAGCTAGGCAATTTAAAACCGAAGTGAAGATTTGAATGCCTACATTACCAAAGAGACATAATGATTGCTAATGGTTTACAAGCATCTACTTAAGACATAAAATGTTTGGTGTCATTAGCTTTCAGAGCAATACAAATTAAAACTGCGATGCGATACTGCTGCATTCACATGAGGAGGGCTAAGAACAGAAAAAGATCCAGAGGAGATCATGCTACACGAAGCTGGAGGTGCAGTGAGCTGGAACCTTATGCTGCTGCTGCTGAGAATGGGAAACTCACGAAGGCAGTTTGGAAAGCACTTCTCTTTGTATCACTTCAGGGTCATGGGACATTAAGGAGAAAATATTTTACATGTTTACATACTCAAAAAAAATTAGTAATGCATTAACACATTTTGAAAATGTGATCCTGTATTCTTCTAATGTTAACACACCACATGTCAGGAATATGCAAATACAAAATCAGATGTAAATTTTTTTTATTTTTTTACACAACAATAAAACTAATAGATACAAAAATGTAAAAAGTCAGTAAAATTAAAGTAATAACATTAAAATAATTAATGTGCATTACTAAAAAACCCAGTGGTCTCATTGTGAGTACTTATATTAGTGAATAAAGGTGAATTATTTGGGTAGCAAGAGATCATGGAGAATACAGGCACTTGCTGCCAAGCCTAAAGAACGAACTTGGTCCCCAGACCCAAGTGGCAAAAGAAGAAAACTAACTTCCACAAGTGACTCCTGATTTCCACAGTGTGAAACGTGCTACAACAGAGAGAGAGAGAGAGAGAGAGAGAGAGAGAGAGAGAGAGAGAGAGAGTGAAAATAAACAAATAAATATCTAAATAAAATTATATATTTTTAAAATACATATTTATATAAGAATACCTTTTCATAGGAACTCCAAACTAGAACTCTAAACTAGAAATGGTTCAAATGTCCTTCATCATATCAATTGAAAAGCTAGACTATTTCTATACACCGTTCAATAATGAAAGGGTCAAATTATTGACTTATGTGCCAACTCAGATGACATTTATGGTGTTGTGTTGAGTAATGATGACAGTCTCAAAGGTTGTAAAATTCAGGTTTATTATCCCCCCAAAATCTCTAGTAATGGAGAACAGAATAGTAACAATATCTTAGACTGAAGAGGTGTATGGATAGAGAAATGGTCCTGCAGGAATGTCCCTCTATGGATAAAGGAATACACACATGTACACACACACACACACACACACACACACACACACACACACACACACACACACAAAATGCATGTCCAAATATTGTAATTTTACAAAACTTTTTTTGGGTGGCAAAGAATAAAGTCAGAGCTAAATTATTGTGTGGTTAATGAATTAATATTTGGTTGCTATCTCTGTTATATTTGGAAAATATGGGAAGTCTTATGAAGGAGATTGGAGACAGAAGATAGTGGTGGGGAAAGCCAAGAATATTGGACATACCATTGCCAAGGACAAAATGTGCTTATTGAAAATCCCCTGTGCAAAGAAGGGAATCACACTTTAAGGTTTTATTTTTGATGTTGTTGATAATAAGATCTTTCACATTTTCCTTCCAAATATCCAAAGAAAATTATTTTGAAAAGAAGTTTCACATTTATCACTTTGGTGAATATGAAAGACATAGCTTCTACCCATGCATAGAAAGTTCAGGAAGTACACGCAGAGATAACAGTCATGTCAGGAAGTGTAATATATAATACAGTGAGACTCTACTCAAAAAATAAACGTCTTAAGAAGTCGTAATGGCATGGTATTAGGTGGGCATTGCATCGCTCATAAACTAAGGTTTATGTCTAGATAAAGATGAACCAAGAAGCTAGGGATATGGCTCAGTGAGTAGAGTACATGCTGTGCAAGCACACCTACATGTGCTCAGATGCCAAATGTCTTGGTAAAATGCCAGACATGGTAGTTTCACTCACTAGCTCCAGCATTGCTTAAGAGAGAGGACAGAAACAAGAGGATTCCCTGAAGTCCAGTGGTGGTTGCACTGCTGTCCTGAGTAGCCAAAATGATGAGACACCCTGTCTTGAAAAGTAAGGTGGAGTGCAATAGTAGAAGACACTCTGCATTGACCTTTCCCTACACACAGACACACAGACACACAGACACACAGACACACAGACACACACACACACACACACACACACTTGTATTTGTACTTGTGTTCACACAGAAACAGAAAGGGAGGAAGGGAGAGAGGGAAGGAGAAGGGGGATAGAAGAGACAAGGAAGAGAAAAATAAGAGAGAAAGAAAAGGAAGAGAACCCCCCTCCAAAAAAAAAAAAAAAAACTAGTAGGCTTGGGACTGTTTGGGCTCCACATATGTAATTAAGAAAACTAGTGTTGAGCTATTCTTCATGAAGCTTGCTGCTGGCAGGCATTGTTTGGAACTTCATAAGCAATCCCCATAACCTAAAGCATTTGGTGATTACATTCCTTATGTAGATGATTTTTTCCCCATAAAGTCAGATGTATTTTGTCAGGAACTTCACATAATTAGGGCTGATTCCAGAAGTGGTAATAGTTGCTGTCCATCTTTAAAATTCTCATATTTACATTTTATTAAAATATTTTTAATCTTCAGTCGAAATCTAAAAGAGGATCCAGTGGGAGACTGGAATCATACCCACTCGGTGTACTCTATGAACTGACTACCTTGTCACTCCTGTCTTTGGAATGCTGGTTTACTCTGAGGTACTGGTCTTCCCTAAATCAATAGGAGCCCCTGCAATTCCCCAGTGCTCTATTCCATCCACGCACTCAGCATCTCACTCATGGCATGTGTAAGAAGGGGGCAGCATCATGTATAAGCATCTAAAGCCCAGCAGAAGGCTATGCTCATGTCTTGACGGCTCTGTGACACGTGACTAGCACCATCTGTCAGTTTCACCAAGAGAAGTCAATTTCAGTACGCACTGCACTCTTCTTACTGTCTCAGAAAGAATACAACTTTTATCATTATTTTGCCAGTGCTAGCTATTTACTGGAGTTGTATCATTGTTAGATAAGTATAATACATTAAACCCAAGTTGACAGCCTTGTGCACAGCAAGGTGAGTCTCCAACAACCCACTCAGGAAAAAATAGCAGGCAGGTGTCTGATTTTATTAGCTTATTTTGAATTTACATGTTTTCTTTTACCTTTGTTCTCTTTCTTTTTTGATAGGAAAAGCAGCGTTAGTCTTCTGAGAGAGAAGCTCGCCTATGATAGCTGCTGTATGATAGCCAGGCCTATCACAATAAAGCATTGCATGATGAGTGCTGTAAAGGCTTATTGTCTTATAATTCTCAAGTCCGGAAGTCCAAGGTCAAGGTGCACTCAGGCGTAGATTCTGATGAACACCTGTAGAACAGCTTGCAGATGCTACCTCTCCATGCTGTCTTCTGGCTACTCACAAGTTCTCTCTTCTCCATGCAAACGACTGAGGAGAGTTCCAAAGTTGCTAAGGGCACCAACTAAAGCCTCATTTTTGTATCTCACAAATCCTAAACGTCCTTGAAGAACTTATACCCTTTTATAGTCATAGTGTGAGGTGAGAATAAAATATATGAAATTGCATGAATGGCAACTCATAACCATTAGCTTCTGAGGCATCGTCTCTTAAGATGCTTCACTCTGTTATATTTATGGAGAACATGGTGCAGCACGGAAATGTTCTTTTAAATGGATACCTTTTAAGATGTGTCTTACTTATTGAAGGTTGCTCTGGTTCTTTTCTATCTAATTATGAGCAGAAGCATCTTTGAGTCATTACCAAATGATCTGGGGATGCAGTGAGAGAGACTCTAAAAGATCCTAAATGAATCATGCTATTCTTTGTTATCTGACAAAAACCAGTCATTGCCTTCATATGAGCAATATTACAACATGATATTACAAAGGAGTATTGTTCAAATTTTTGGATATTTTTTTGCTGCAAAACCTAAGGTAATCAAACCATTAGAGAAATGGAAAATATGTCCTTTAAAAGCTAGATACAGGAAGTATGTATGTGTGTGAGGGTGGTGGAAAGGTGAAGAGGCAGGGATCTGGGTGTGAGAAAGAGGGATACTGGGGGAGAGGAAGAAGAACAGGATAGGAAATGAGAAAGACAGAAAGATAGGAAGCAAGGGACAAAACTAACAGAGAAACAGAATAAGGGAGAAAAGAATTCCCAGTGTATGGCTTAACTAATTACTTGGAGACAGTGTAACAGCCCATTGGGCAATCCTGTAATCAGATGAGCCAAGGGACGAATGTGATCAAGTTTATAACAGTTCATTTTCTTTGAATGCAGCTGTATACAATGCCCCAGGAGGTTCTTGAAGCACTGAAGCTAGAGTGACTGTTTTGATTAATAACATATTCATTCAATCCTTAAAATCCACAAACAGAAGAGCATATTGTTGGGTCTTGAAGGCTATCCAGAGGTGTTGTGGAGCCTGTTCTGGAGAGAAAGTGAAGCAGATAAGAACATTTTATGAATGGCCATCTTAAATGTGTTGCCTTGTTAAAAAATGGTCTTTTCAAAGTTTCCTCTTGTCGGTATTTTTTTTCCTGTGAAGGTTCCTAAGGCTGGACTATGCTGAGAATGCTATAATTGTCATTTCTCCCCCAGTGGTTTTATAGCAAAAAAAGGAACATTAGCACCACCGATTCCTTGTAGAACATAATCTATTTAAACATACTTGTTTCCTCTGAATCCTTTTTTTAGGGTTTCACTTTGTTATTTTATTATTGAGAAATCTGCATAAAGGCAGAATTGGAGCTTCCAATGAGTTTATTTGCCTCTCTATTTATTCCCCCACTGGAAGTCGTGAGCCTTGTTGATAGCAGCCCAGATGGGTGGTAGGGAAGCAATTAGGATTAAAACCATGATGGGAATGTGGGAACAGCAGGGTGTCTGTGGGTATCAAGGGCACTATATTAGGGAGTCTTGTTAAGAACCTTATTCCTACTAGGTTATGACTGCTGTCTTAGGGTTGCCTAGGTTTCAATAGTAATTGAGATATTGTGAATGTATGTATGTATGTATGTATGTACGTATGTATATGTGTACATATGTATGTATATGTGTATGTATGCCAGCCCTTTGTATCTTGATTCATTGTTTGATTTATTTTACGTAGACATTGAATCTAAAATGTTTCCTTTCAAGTAATGACATTTACATTAAGAGAGTACAATAAATAATGAAGTAAATGTGTAATTTGATTCTGTTCAGCAAAATTTGGCAGTAAATATGAGTTTCTTTCTTTTGTATTCTTTCTCTCTAAAGTCAGATGTGGGCCACTTACTGAGGAGAGGAAATCCTGCAGTAATTTAAATGCAGAACATTTTAAAACTAGCTGGTAATGTTTAAGTGACATTTCAAGAGAGAAATACTTCAGTGTCAATATTCCAATGCAAAACAATGCTGGATTATTAGCAAAGCTTGGACATCTATGAGAAGCCTGATATTGTAGGTGACATATAAAATGGCATGTAAATTTTGTCTTAAGAAGGGTTAAATGTGCACATAAACATGAATAAGTGTGACATATTCAGTGTCAGAACAATGCTGGATTATTAGCAGAGCACCGAACATCTATGAAAAAACAGGTATTAGAAATGACATATAAAATACCATGCAAATTTTATCTTAAGGAAGATAAACAAAAATAACTATACTAGTCAGTGAATATTCAAAGTATCAAAGTAAGATTTAAAAACACCACCTCACACACATGGATGTTTTCTCATGTGGACTTGAAGTCTAAATGATAAAGAAGTTTATGAACACAGCATCAATTGGTTCTCAGAAATGGGAAAAGCTAGATGTGGTGGCCCATGTCTTTAGTCCCAGCACTTGAGTTCAGAGGCAAGCAGATCGCTGTGAGTTTGAGACCAATGTGAACCTGTGATCTTTAAAGAAATATGTCCTAGAAATATAATTCTGGACTGGCACT